>NW_010186078.1:0-4784 GCF_000695765.1 Mesitornis unicolor
CCCACATCAGCTACACAGCAAGGAGACAACTGCAATTCACTCGTCACTTCTTCCACTCCTCTGCAGAACATAGTTTGAATTTAACACCCTTGGTGGATGTTAGAGAACTTGGTGATGCTTTCCCGAGCATAGCCACTAACTCACCCTATCAAGACAGTATTTTGGCAAATTTTGGTTCTCAGCAAGGGCTGAGGGCAGGGAACAGCACACTGAGAGGTCCAAAAGGCTATTTTAATCCTGTCTAGGTTTAGACCCACATGTGGGGGTTTGTGGCATAGATTCACAGCTGTTTTGTTAATAAAAGCAAGGAACAACTCATAATCCTGAATGGAAACACCATGATTTAAAACAATGAGTGATCTGGCCTCTAATCTACTGTAATAATAAAATTATGCATTTCTTGCTAGTAAGATGAGGAGAAAAACTGACAATGAACTCATCTCACTGTTATTAATGTCTAAATATACAACCTTTCAAAAGGAAGCTGTTGAAAGAATTTCTGGTATGTAAAATGCCATTAAGTAATGAAGTAACATACTAAAATTTGGTATCTGGTAGTCACCTCAGAAGACACAGGAGTAAATCAGACCAAAGATGTAGACACTGCCTTTGGGCTCCAGAGGTTCCCAGGCTGGATTGATGGATGTTGAGTGGATAAGTCCATGGACACTTCACTCTGTATTGTGCTATTCTTGCTTGCTTTCTCTCTACACCCAACACCAGTCACTTGTGGAATGAGGATGCTGGGAAAAATGAGCCTTTGCTCTGAGTCACTAGAAATGTCCCTACATTTGGTAAACAGTGATGGTTAGGATAAGCTTTTATTCCCTTCTTGTAAATGTCCATGTTTCCTTTCTAATAAAGTAAACATTACAGAAATTACTTTAGGAAATAAAGTGCAAGGAGAAGCCTTGTCTGGCAGCAAAAACGTGGAACAAAGTGCAAGAAAGTTCACTTACTCGGCAATTCTGTATATATTTTAAAATGTTTCTTTCACAGCAAGCAGTCCTTGAGATTGTCCATGAGCACTTCCCAGCCCATGGAAGTGTTGCAGCAAGCAGGGTTTACCCTAGGAACTTTCCCTTTCTTCTTCCTAACCCCAGCACACCTACATGCTGATGCATACCTATATGCAGAAGATGTCTGTGGAAGCAGAAGGTAGAGGCTTCTTCTTTGGGGAAAGTGGGGATTGTTTGTTGTTTTTTTTTTAATGCTGAACTTCTTACTCCTTCTCTATTGTAGGTATTTCACATCCTGCTGACTCAACCCTCCATACACCAGTTCAAGACAAAGAGACACCCCTGAAAACATCTGAACAATGAGAGCACAAATTCACGTATTTTGAGAGTACGTATTTTCTCCCCTCCCAAAGTTTCTATCCTGTGAATTTTATCAAATATTTGCTTTTCTCAAAGCAGATAACATTCATGAACTTACAAACTTCAGCCACAAACTCGTATCCCCCCTGTGCTATTTATCTTAAGAGTACAAAGGCCAATTGATTCCTTCCATGACAACCAGACCCACGCTCTCAGCTCTCACCTCTACTGCAGTTCCTGTTTTTAGTCTTTGTTTTAGACTCATTTGATTTAGAGAACAAGGGAGAAGGGGGGAAGAGAGTCCGTCAGGAACAAAAATGAACCTAAAATAGAGTTAACCAGTCATCTGGGTACAATGAAACCAGTCAGCCCCGCCACTAACCTCTCCACAGTGAAGAATTAACTTAGGCTGTAGTCCTTTAAGGCAGCCACACCAATTTCTGACACTCTGAATGGAGAAACTACACAGCCAGCTTCCAGTGGCTAAGCTTACTCAGGTAGAGTTTTCAGTCAGGGAGTGAATGCCATCCTGCCAGGTGCTCTGCAGACCCCAAGATATCAAATATGGTTACAGTGTCTCAGGATTAACTTCTGAACCTTGAAACATGAGGTCAAACTCCCAACATGAGGTCAAATCTCCATCCTCAGTTTAAAATCGGAAGCAACACGCTAGTCAGCAAGCCCTAAAGCACAAGGGATAGCTGGAGATGCTGGCACTTATAAAAAAGCCCAGATTGGTGCAGGGAAAAGCTATCGCTGCTTCTTAGTTTCCCTAACAATTTTCAGATGCAGGGCCACCAGGCCAGGGAGGCTGCTGGAAGAGCAATACCATGAGGATCCACAGCCTTAGGATGACCTTGAAAAATGAAATCACTTCAGGAAACAGAGCTATGAGAAAAAGATACATTTGAAAAAAAAAATACCATGGAAAAAATGCATCACTTGGCTTAGTTTTAGTTTTGAAAATAGGGGAAAAGCCTTAAGCTTCTCACTTCTGTATTTTGTTTTTCTTAAGCTTTTGCTACAGAGGAGAGATCAGTTCTGCCTGTGACTTTTGGCTGTTGCCTGAATGCATGGAGAGCTGCATCCACTGTCAGTGGGGGTCTCCTTTATTACTCCAAAGGGCTTGAGAGCGAGTCCTTTAAATCTGCATTATGTCTGGCTTTAAAGTGGCAGCAAACTGCTCCACAGGTTTACTCTCCTTTTAATCTATTTGAAATTGTCCTTTCTTGGACACTGATACTGTGGATGGAAAGGAAACAATAGCAACTAAACCTTTCCAAAAGAGCCAAGAGCAGGAGGAGTCAGAGCCAGAGCTGGACAAGCTAGGGAACGTGCAGAGGGGTGACATATAAAATCAGGTGGGCTGGAGAAATTGGTAGAAAAAGTCAGAGAGCAAAGAAGCAGCTTCCATATTTATAGACAGGCAAGGGAAACTCCTCTGAGGAAAGCAGATCTCTTGCCAGCAGCCTTTTGTGATATTAAATTTGACACCCTGAAGCTTTGGGTTCCCACTGAGGTTCAACATAACCAGACCTTCCTTTCCTCCCCAACATGGCCTTCAGCCTTTCCATGATGCTTTGGAAAAGACTCCTTTAAACCAGTGGTGTAATTCAGCCTTCTCTTGTTTCAGAGAAAGCTGCCGGTGAAGAGAACATACAACTGGGGAGATGCTTTTTGCTTTAGTACCATGCTGTTGTGTCCTATGCCCACAACATGAATGTCTGAGATGTTCTTGAGCAGCTCTTCAGCCAATTTTCCCTGCTACACCCATTCCCAGAATTAGTCATCGTTGCAGTAATGGTAGGAGTGGGTATTGTTGGAAGACCATTTCAGCCTTGAGGACCATCAAGTAACTTGATCCAAATGTTCGCTAAAGCCTGCCTGGCACTGAGGGGGAGACACATGATTTCCTACTCAGCTGACTAATTTTTTCCTTGCATTCTCTCATTTAATCACAAATAACATCATCTGCATTGCATAGATCAGGAGAAAAAACACAAAGCAAGAACTGCATGCTGGAAACAGAGCGGGAGAACCAGCCAAGAACAATAATTTATGATAAGACTTCTCACTTCAGACGTCTTACCCAATTGTTTGAAAAGCATGGCAGAAAAGGAGACCCTATATTGTTTACTTCCTACAAAATCCCTTAGTTTTGCAAAGAGCACCAAGAATCCTGGCTGTAAGTATACGTGCCCTGTAGAAATTTACCAGTATCCTCAACAGGTGAGCCTACTGTATGCAGCTTGGTTCTCTCTCTTCCAAAATACAGAAATAGAGCAAATACTGCCAGTCACTACTATCCCAAGGGGTCCCTAGGTGTGCTGGCAAAGCATGAGTTGCTATACCACTTCTTCCAGCAGCACAGCTGTTCTTCCAGCTTCCCTCAACCAGACATACCCTTGAACATCTCACAAGATTGAATGAGATCATTAGACACAGAGAACATAATTCGTAGCCTGTCCTCCAGCTTTTTTTGCTTTCTGTTGTATGTTCCACTCCCCATCTGATAGGTTAAAGGATGCCATAATATGTTATCTCTCCACAAACCAGAGACGTTCTTCATTGTTCTCCTCAAAACATACAGGACACCTACTTTCTTCAAGGAATATGAAAAAGAAGGGGCAACAAGATACTCTAGAAACAGGTACAGCTCTGTTGAAATTGCCATGTTTAAATCAACATACAGAAAGTTTACATCGGTTTAATACATGTCACTCAAAGTTTCAAGGTCACTCAACCTAGCTTTAGGGAGCTATGTATGATGGGATCCCATTCACTTTGTCACCATGAAATAACATATCTGGGATTTGGGTTGTTTGTACATGAACTCAATAGCAAAGCTGAATGAAGTAGGAACTGCCCACATCTCTTGCATATGGAAATCTGTATTTGAAAACAAGAACACCCACACAGCTAATCGTCATGAGATGACTTTCTTGTTGTTTTGTGGTTACGCTCACAAAAGAAACACTGTTATGTGATACAGTACTTTCAGCCTCAGGTCTTGTGATTCTCATGGCATTTTCATTTGCATGTCCAGGCCCACTGAAGCCTGAAAAGTCAATAGCAAATGGATATTAGCAGCTTATTGATTCACATTAGAGTTCTTTATGACTCCCTCATCAGAACTGAGAATCAAAGATGGGGAAGAAAAGCCTCATGTTAGATTCATGTTGAACCAGTGGCAGAACTAAGTGGTTGTTTTTAATCTAACCGTCCTCATCCAGAAACGTTGCTTATCCCTGTTTTACCTCCATATTTTAAGAGCTTGCTAGGAGCTGTCCAGAAGCTGTGAAGCCCATTCCTTGTGTGAATTTTGTCACATGCACCTGGCACTGAGTCCAAAAACCCCACAAATGTGGCAGTCAGTCATGCCCTGCTTCCCACGTCAGTGCTATTTCTGGTTCCATTTGGATCAGGCTGGATGGAGTTGCGGCATCAGTGGATAAGGGAAGAGCG
>NW_010186078.1:4815-18236 GCF_000695765.1 Mesitornis unicolor
TACCTGGACTTTTGCAAAGAGTTCGACACTGTCCCGCATGACATCCTGCTCTCCACATTGCAGAAACGTGGGTTTGATTGATGGACCACTCATTGGATAAGGCATTGGCTGGATGGTCACACTCAGAGTTGTGGTCAACAGCTCATGTCCCAGTGGAGACCAGTGACAAGTGGAGTTCCTCAGGGATCAGCACTGGGACCAGTGCTGTTCAACAACTTTGTCAGTGATATGGACAGTAGGATCGAGTGCACCCTCAGCAAATTTGCACATTGACACCAAGCTGGGTGGTGCAGTTGACATGCTGGAGGGAAAGGATGCCATCCAGAGGGTCCTGGACAGGCTTGAAGGGTGGGCCCATGCCAACCTCATGAATTTCAACAGGGCTGAGTGCAGGATACTGCACCTGGGTTGGGGCAAATCCAGGCACAAATACAGGCTGGATGGAGAATGGATTGAAAGCAGCCCTGAGGAGAAGGACTTGGGGGTGTCCATTGATGAAAAACTCAAAGTGAACCAGCAATGCATGCTTGCAGCCCAGAAGGCCAACCCTAACTTGGGCTGCATCAAAAGAAGTGTGGCCAGCAGATCAAGGGAGATAATTCTGCCCCTCTACTCTGCTCTCATGAGACCCCACCTGGAGTACTGCATTCAGTTTTGGAGTCCCCAGCATGAAAAGGACATGGAACTGTTCTAGCAGGTACAGAGGAGGGTCACAGAAATGATCAGAGGGCTGGAGCACCTCTCCTGTGAAGACAGACAGTGAGAGCTGGGGTTGTTCAGCCTGGAGAAGAGAAGGCTCCAGGGAGACCTTATAGCAGCCTTCCAGTTCCTGAAGGGATCCTACAGGAAAGCTAGGGAGGAACAAGGGCAGGTAGTGATAGGATGAGAAGTAATGGCTTTAAACTGGAAGCGAGAAGATTTAGACTAGATATTAGGAAGAAATTCTTTAGTGTGAGGGTGGTGAAACACTGGAGCAGGTTGCCCAAGGAAGTTGTGGATGCATTCCTAGAAATGCTGCACTCCTAGATTTCATAAATAATTTCTTAATTTGCTCCCGCATACTGCAGTAGCACATGAGGAAACATAAGGTCTCACCTATTAGTGGCTGTGGACTGAAGTGCAAGCCTCTTGTCTTCAACACCTCTTTGATTACAAGTGCCTACAGGGAAGGCAGCAGTGAACATGGATAGCATCTCCTGAAGTGGTACCCTGAGGTTCACATGCATGCTTGGACCAGTCACTTAGAAGTGGTCTCTTTAAGAAGACATGTTTAGAAACAGATGTAGGATCAGCCCACCAGTTGCTCGTGTGCTTTCAGCTGCACTCAGCTAAGACCAGAGCAAGCTCTGTGGAGCTTCAAGGAAGCAAGGCATTGCTCTTGAAGGTGGGTCAAGGCAGTAAAGTTTAACAGCTGCGTTGGATAAAGGGGGAGCAGCCATATCCCCTTTGTAGCCACACAGTGGACAAGTTCAGCACAATGTGAGAATGTGACCCACACTCACTTCTTTGCCCAAACTCGAGCCCTGCCTACAGCCATGCTCCTCCACAGGAGGAAGATGGCAGTAGTATCAGCACTTGCTGAGAGCCTTTCCCATTCAGCTTTCCCTGGAGAACAGAGAAATACTACTTTTAAGAAGCAAAACACTCTTTTTTTTTTTCCTAGTGATGAACAGGAGATGTGCTTCCTGGTCAACTGCGAGAATGACCCTCCCCTAGTTCCCATAGCATGCATATGCCCCACATGCAGCTCAAAAGGATCACAGCAGGTTGCAGCTGGCTCAATTGGTGCTGCCCGCAAGGGACAGCAGCACTGGGACAGCATGAAGCACTGAACATCACTTGGGACTCCCTATAAAATTCCTTATGGGATCCTTTATGGAATGATGGGATCCCCCTCTATGGGCCTTCAACTCAAAAGGTCCTCAAAGAAGAAAAAAAGCGGGCAAGAAAAATAATTCCAAAAGAAAATAAAGAAAAAAACCCAGTGAGACTGCTATCATCAGCAAGTAACACAAATCCTTGAGATATGCAAAAACAGAAGAGTATCACCAGACCTAGATTCTAGGACCTTACTCCCTCAGACACCAACCCTGATCTAAAATCATACACTGACCTGGAACAAAAAAATGAGCTAGAATCCAATCTAGAACTGAGCCAGCAGTGTGCCCAGGTGGCCAAGAACACTGACAGCATCTTGGCTTAGATCAGATATAATATGACCAGCAGGACTAGGTAACAGATCATCCCCTGTACTCAGCACTAGTGAGGATCCACCTCCAATACTGCATTCAGTTATGGGCTCCTCACTACAAGAAAGATGCTGAGGTTTGGACTGGGTCTGAAAAAAGCGCAATGAAGCTAGTGAAGGTCACAAGTCTTATGAGGAGTGGCTGAGGGAACTGGGGTTGTTTAGCCTAGAGGAGAGGAGGCTCAGAGCACTTTATCACTCTTTACAACTACCTGAAAGGATGTTGGTGTGAGGTGAGTGTCCATCTTTTCTCCCAGGTAATGAGCAGCAGGACAAGAGGAAATGACCTCACATCACGCCAGGGAAGGATTAGATTGGATATTAGGAAAAAAATTTCACTGAAAGGTTTGTCAAGTATTGCAACAGGCTGCTCAAGGACGTGGTGAAGTCACTATCCCTGGAGGTGTTTAAAAGATGGGTAGGTGTGGCACTTGGGGATATGGTTTAGTGGAGTTGGCGGTGCAGGGTTAATGGTTGGACACTACCTTAAATGTCTGTTCCAAGCTAATTCTGATTCTATGATTATGTTCCACATAAGTTACTGGGAAGCTTGCATTAGACACAAGTGGATAGGTGAGGATGTGTGTTTTATGTCCTTTTGATGAGGGAGTAGGGGATTTGCTCTCACCAGACCAAACTGTGCAGTAGCAAACATTGGCCGCAGTGACCACTGCTTTAGCTGATCCAAAGCATCATGCAGAGATCACTGCAGTGTCTGTGGCTGGAACCAAGACTCCTATCATTGGGTCCTCTGGCACAGTAGGGAACAAGCATCATGCTGCTGGGCTGGTTTCATTAATATTCACTGCTGGTTCATGGCCTCAGGCTGGCTTCTGCAGAGCAAAGAGAGGGTGTGATGGGGAGAAGGAAGAAGCTGCATCTGAGAAAGGGTATTGGTAGCTGCTGTGTAGCTCCCAGGACTACTTCTGCATTCAAAGGCTCAGAAGCAGAGGTCAAGTCCATGTTGACTCCTGGCAACACACACCTCATACAGAGTACAGTTAGGTCACAACCTCTGCTCTAGTGGCTCAGTACATCTGCCAAGAGACCTGTGAGACAGCAGTAGATAAAACGCCCCAAATGCACAGCTCTTCATTTCCCTCAAATACTCTTGCATCCCACACACAGAGGAGAGTCAGTGCCCTTTAGACCTTTGGGGCTGTAGCAGGCCTCCAGAATGCTTTCAATGCCTTGACCCTTTTAGCTAGTGTGATCCCACACTCGGGGTAGTGAAGCCAGCATTAACATTTCACCGGGTGGTTTTAAAGCCAGGAGGAAGACTCAGACAAGCTGGCATCACTTGCTAAGCCCACAGAGAGCTTTGAGTCAAAGGAACTAGATGGAGCTAAACACAGCAGAGGCATCTTTTTGTTTCGCAAATCGTGACAGTTGCCAGCTCTCCCTTACCTGCTAAACACATCTCAAGCATGTGGAAAACCATTTAAGAATGAGATCATGACATCAGCTGATGCTGGTGTAATCTTCTTGCCTAAAGGCGCAAGCTGCAATCAGCCCTCTTGAGAGCAGAGCCGTGCTTGGGGCCACAAGCAGGAAGGAGGACTCACGCCTGCCAGGAAGCTGACCCCAGGCAGGATGGGCTGATAGCCACCTATCAGCAAGATTTCCATTGCTAGTAGCTGGCAGAGTCTCAAATCTGGTTGGACTGCCACTCCACTCCCTCCCCACTAACCCAAACTTCCTCTAGTCCCAGCCCCCTTCTCAGTGCTCCCCTGCCACAGCTCTATCAGGCACTGTCCCAGGCAGATCCCACTTGCTGATCCCATCCAAACATCTCTAGAGGGCTTTGTCCCAGTACAATGTCTGGATCTTTCAGTGGAAGGTATGGTGAAGGAAGGACTTCAGTCCTTGTGCTCCCTGCAGTCCCACCAAGGACCACACAAACCATAGAAATAAGTCACATCTCAGTTCTTTCGGCCTTTCAATTTTTGGAGCATGTATAAAAAACCTATCCCCCAAAACCCTATAACAACAAAAGACCTAGCAGACAACTGTGCAAGGGAAATGCTCGTTTCAGACATAAGTCTCGCCTGGCTGCTGGTGTGGGGCATGCACCACATTGAGCAAAGCATCAAAAGATCTGTGGTTATAAAGGGTCAGGGGAGACACCAGAAGTGGGAACAAAGGAAGGTTTTTTCCTGTTTGCACTGGATGCGTTTGTCTGACACGCAGCACACCTGGGCATTAAAAAAAAATATCCACCAGAGGCTGGCAGCAAGGGAGAAGAGAGCTCTGGTTTAAGCCATCACCTACAGCATGAGTCAGATCACAGTCAGACCAAGTGGTCATGTAGAGAAGAAAACAAACAAAACCAAAACCCACACCCACAAACACACATCACAAAAAAAGCAATCCACCACATTTTTCTGATAACAAAAGACAAATAAGGGGCCATAAAGGTCTTGGACAGGCAGGGTTTTAGACTCACTTCAGTTTAGCACAGGTCTTCACATTACAAGTTTGGTGAAGGAATCTGGCAGAGGGACATGTTTCTGGAAGCTAATACACTGGTTGTCTGTGCAGCACATCTTATTCATTGCTATTACCAGGTTATTGAAACCAAAGGACAAACATGGCACCTGATTCAGGGCATGTGTCAACAGGATGCAGGTCTTTGAGGGAAGAGGCAAGAGCCAAGCGCAAGGAGTCCAAGCTAAGCTCTGAACTGCCTTCTCTGGAACAGGACAGGCACTCCCAGGCTGGCCTGGCTTTTGTTTCTTACCCGTTTGTTTACCAGGACCACCTCCATCAAAGAGTCAGATCTCTTTTATTTGAGAAGGTATGAAGTGTCCTCCTTTTGCAGCTTGAAATATGCACATAAGCTTTTCATAATAAACTGTCCACAGCCCCGTCAGCAAGATCTTCTCAGTAATTAATTGGACAAACTATTTAGCCACCAAACACGATGAAGCAATTGTCAGAAGTTTCAGACCATAAACTCAGCATTGAAATTCCCATCCCAAGATCACAGCATGGCTCCTGGTGAGCAGAGAAGGCAGAGATCCAACCATCAGGAAAAAACAAGGCACTCTTTTGTGAACTGAGCCCTCAGGGCTTCTCTTTGTCATACAAGAGTAATTATTTTGCATATCTTATCACTGGGTAAGCTTGGAGGTTGCATTTCATTACATTCCAGGCACAGGTGTTGTACCACGCTTTAGGGAGAGCGGATCCTGAGGGAGGCAAGGAGAACTGGATATTGAGAGACTAGTAATGTGAATGCACTACTAGCAAAAACATAGTAGATAAAAAAATACGGTCCCTTTATTTCTATACAGGCAGTAATTAATTCATGTTATTAACTAATTAATGGTTTACTGCAAGGACAAGGGAAAGTGGTCTGTTTATAACTTCAAATGATGTTATTGCTGCTTAGAAAACAAAAACAAAACATCAACCGAAGATCAAACGGCTCTGTCAAGGTCTGAGTTTGTTTCCAGGAAATCCTGTGTTCTTCTCACCAAGACGCAGTGATTCATGGTTGTGTCTTGCTAAACAGACTGAAGCTGGGTGCTCTCATTTGCTCCACATTGACAAGTTTTCACATTTTTTGGTCCAAATTTGCAGATTCTCAAAGCCAAAATAAGCTGCGGAGTGTCAGACAACAATAAAAATTTTAGATTTATTACAGGCTTACTATTATTTTAGCACTTTGGAGACCTGGTGGAGAGCCAAGACACCCTTCTCTTTCCTCTTTGCCAAGTATTGTATGAAACAGAACAAAACAATATGGTGCCTGCCCTCAAACACTCGCTTCCCAGCAAGCAGGCAAATGCTCTGTGTCATGCAAAAATAGTGAGTTTCTGACTTTCCTGGGAGGCTGCAATAGCAGTGCATCACATAGTCCAATACATGGGCTTGGTGTACTCAAGTTTTGGACAAATGAATGGCGATCTTGGAGTCCTATTGCTCTTCTGTCTTCAGTAATGATCAGCCTAAAAAGGCACAGTCTCTGAAGGGAAGACAGAAATTTAGCTGTACTTCTACACTCTCTCAGTCCATTTCAAAATCTCATAAAACTGGCTCCCTTAAGATGGTTGTAAAAAGCCACCTGTTTTGTAAAGAGAGAGCCCAAGCTCATATGGCTGCTCCTTGGCTGAAAAAGCAGAAACGTCTTAAACCAAACAAGCGCATCATTTCCCACGCAAGAGGAATGCTGAAGGAGGTTGGTTGGTTGTGCAGCTCTAGAAATGAGAGATCTAGGGCCAGAATCCCAGCTATCCAAACCTGTATGAACTCTGCTGATTAGTTTACAGGTGATCAGGTTGTAAACTGCAGTTCTGTCCCACTTTGTTTTTCTTCTGAATTTCTTATGAGAAGCCTTTCTGAGGCAAAGCAGAAGATACACCTTCAGTCAATTGCTTCTTGCCGATTCTCTTTTCTATTAGGATGTGAATTTAGTGACCAAGCTAAGCAGAAGCAGATGGGAAAAAAAAGCCACGTAGGACTATAGCACCACTAATCTCAACTACCACAGAAAATAAAAATTAAAAAAACTCCCAACAGTCCCCCCTAAACCTATAAACTCACCCCACCCTAATTACTTCTGTTGCACTGAGGCACAAATTGATCTATACTGAGCATCCTGCAAGAAACACAACGACTTCCTGGATATCCTACAATTTCCAGGATGGAAATTCAGGAAAGAAAACAGGGGTAAAGTACCGCACCAAAAAGCATGTGTGAACATTTGCAATGGGCTTGTCAGTACTAGTACTTGACTCCCCCAAAACACTATAGAGAGCATCACTTTCCTCTTTTCAGCTGAATTCATGGACTCAACACACTTATAACAGAAGAAATAACAGTCAAGTGAGCAAGCAGAAGTTTGAGTTGACCAGCTTATGTATTGGATTAACGTGATCTCTACCCACTATTAGAAGAAAATGTGAAGAATCTTTATTGGAAACACCAGGCTTTAAAGACACTGATTATTCAGCCTAATCACACAACTAAGCATATCCAATTTGCTTTTGCATTTGTCACAACTTTCTCTTCAACATTGAGGACAAAGCTTTTATTTAATTAAAAAAAAAACCAAACCTTTTCAGAATCTCATATAGTTACATGACTCTGAGCTAGTAAAAAGAAGGGGAAACGTAAGTATGGCTAGGTACACAACAGATACAGGAAAAAACCAACCCCAAACTTAACAGTATGAGAGTAGCCAACACTTATTCACAGTTCAACTTGCTATTTCTGGGAAAAACATCCATCAAACCTCAATACTTGTTATACTTTCAACTCAGCTCTCTGAACTAGTCACTACAATTACAAAGCCAAAATTATCCAGATGGTCTGTCATTCCGATTATAAAAATAATAATTGCTGTCATTACAGTAATAATGATGGTGACAACAACGATGAACTGAAAAAGGGCTTTTAAAGGAGGGGGGAGAAATCAACTTGAAACTTGTCGTAAGTATTGGATGCTGATTAGAAACTAGGTGATGAGTAAGAATATCTCCTAAAAAGGGCAGATATCATTAAATTATAAAGTTAAGTGTTATAGTAGCATTCTCTTTTTTTGGTAAGATTTTTTTATTAAGAAATAGTCCCCCAAACATTAATAACGCTACATGTTTAAGGGTTCTCTACCACCACTTACCCACCCTGCTGCTTCTCAGCAGAGGTGCTTGAAGCCACCAAGTCAGACCAGGAATTCCTGACCACCAAAGGGTTTGTTAATTTTTGAAACAGCAGCCAACATCTAGAACAGACATTGAAGACCAGACTGAAAAGGGATAATGGATATGAGGACTCTGGAAACACAACTTGGTACTGAAATTCTCTTCTGCCCTGAGCAAACCACGTTCCAAAGATGCTCAAAGCACTTTCCACATTAGCTTGCACTGAGAATAACACAGGACAGAAAAAGAGTTTTTGAAAGGGAAAAATATCAGAGGTCTCAATTTGGCAATTGTAAGAATGGATTAGCCTTCGTCTTACAAACACATTCCAAGTCAAACATTAGCTCAATAGGGAAAACACCACTCCAAAATAGCATTGTTTAGTAATAACAGCAACCGAATGTTTTAAATTGTATTGTTTTCCAAAAACCTTTGAAATTAAAGCAGCTTTAAAACATTCACAATTCTTCCTCCAACTCTGTTCAACTTGCTTTAGAGGAGTAATTCGAGAAAAAAACATTCAGGTCTGCCTTGCATATGGATGGATGTGTGCAAGACAACACGGGCAGCTATAGACACTGTAGCATTTTTTCCAGCCCCACTGGCACGCTTCTCTGCAATCTTCCATCTGCTCCCAATAGGATTAGGGGAGACAAAAGCCTGCCTTCCAACAACCTATACTTTTCTGGATGTAGTTTGAGTTAAAAAAAAGAAAAATAAAATTCAGAAAACAGCTGTCAAAGTAAAAAAATGCCAGGGGTGGAGGGTGGGAAGGAAGGGGATTGCCAAAAGGGTTACAGTTTCCAGAAAGCAGAGCATGAGTCAGCAGAGAGAGTGATTTTTTATTATTATTTATTTTATTTTAATATTACAGAATCATGATGCCCTGAAGACCACAACAGATGAAACCTCTTTACTCCAAGCCTGTGTATGTTTTATCCATCAGGCAGCAAGACCTCATTGCTTCCTGACAGAGAAACTCCCTGCAAAAACAGCTGCGATGCTTTTTTTTTAATCCAACTTATTTATTTTTTTTAAAAAGAAAGCTTGAGCACTCTACATGCCCTTGCAGAGCTTGCCAGCATGAGCAACTTCTTCCACTCCTTATATCTGATTTGTCACCACATTATACGCAAACTTTTCTCCCTCACTAGACTTACAGCTTTGTAGGATTTGGGAGTTCTTAAAGGTTCCTTAGATTTGCTTTTAAATTCTGTTGAAAGCTTACCCTTTCAGAAAATATTCCCATTTTCTGGTGGTTGGCTGTCATTAACATCTACCACAGCAGCCAGTCCCTTTTGCTAGGGTTTACTCCACTTCATTGGTGCTTACATGTCACTTTTATATCTACATGTGACCAACACTGCACCTCTGCGTGGAGGACATGTGAAGGCTGTGTCATACAAAGTCACACACCAACTTTCTCTTAGTGCAGAGACCAAGAGACACAAACTGACACAAAACCTCAGGAGCAGTCATACATGTCTACGTACTTTGGAGTTTCACTACTCAAGCCCTCTTTGGGGTCAGATCCATGTGCTCCAAGATCCTTTAGTCACCCAAACACCTCTGAGTTCTCATGCAACCTACCAAAAATCTCTTTTTTCCTCCCAGTGACGTTATAACCCCCAGTTCTCCATCACATAACCTCCTGAGTCACCTCATTGTACGTCCCAGGTGTCTGATTAGGACACTTGCCACTTGGTTACCAACAACTCACTGTCAGACTAAAGACTCTGGCAAGAAGGATGGCAGAAAAAGAAGGTGCAATATTTGCATATCAATTGCCAAGCCCCAGTACAACAGAAGGCCCCAGCACAACCAGCATCACAAAATGATAAATATCTATTATAGATTACAGCTCCTAGAGTGTCCTAATGATTTCTGTGCAATTCTTAATGGCTGTGTCACTGGAGACAGTTATTTCCTCACTCTGCTCCTGGGATCAGGCAGTATCCAAGGGGCAGGGTGCAGATCTCGCCCTATAAGAAGATCTGCCTAATTGGGTGGTGCAGCAAGGTGAAGGAGAGCTGGACCTAACACAGCTGAATTCAGATCTCGCCCTATAAGATCTGCCTAATTGAGTGGTGCAGCAAGGAAGTGAAGGAGAGCTGGACCTAACACAGCTGAATCAACTCCACATTTAGCAGCCAGAGTAGATCTCCTCAGTCAGATTCCTGCTTTCCACAGCTTTAGCCCTAAGTACAGAAGTACTTTTCCCAGGCTGCCTCAGGAAGTGTATCAGGAGTGTTGTGTTTGTGCCATCTGCCTCTCTGGGATCACCCCAGGGCCCTGCTTGCCTCCAGGACTGGACAAGGGCAATCACTAACACATTGTCCAGGGAGGCAAACTTTTTTTGGGCAGTCTGACTCCGAGCTTGGGTCAGGGTGACCCTGAACTATCTACATGGTGCAGTCTGCTGGTCCTTCCCATTGCTGGAAGGGATAATTAGAGCTCCTCAGATGCAACCAGGCTTTCATCAAAATGACCCCAAATTGTGACAATCTAGAAAATGCAAAAGCAGCTGTGTCTGGTCCGTAATTTCCCTAGACCACCCTCAGAAGCTGGCAGTGCTAGCTGTGCCAGGAGCGTCTCTGAGCTGGTTATACCCAGGTGTCAGGAACAAGCTCATCACTTCTCAGGGTCACAGGCCAAGGAAGGCATTACCATGCTTATAGGCAGGCTTTAGGAATAGCGGCTTGTTTCCCTGTCCCTTTGGCCTGAGCATGTGGCTTTCTTGGGAGAGCTATGCTTTTATTCTGAAGCGAGAGCTGTAACAGCTCATCCAGCCTGGGCTGTGTCTTGCGTTTCACGAAGCATTCCTCCCCACGTCTGTGAAACATCAGACACTTTCTGTTCAAGCACATGTGGGCTTTTACCCAGCTCATCCTTTCCTCTCCCTTGTCTCTGAGTAGGGCCAAATACTTTTCTGCTTTAATTCGTTTGACTGAAATGAGTTTTGACCTCAGTGCTTTCAGACCTGGGGGCCTGAACGTGTGAGCTCACCACTCATTTGTATGAAAGCAGGCTGTGATATCAAAGACAGAGGAGCGAGGAGATCCAGCTTTGACCCAAAACTTATAGACGTCAATGGGAAGGCGCTCAGGGATGTCATCAGACTTTGCATGTGGCCGCGGATGCCAAGTTCAGGGGCTAAAGCACCGAACTTAAAAGAACGCAGTGGAGAGGTTCTGCTCTTGGTACTTGGCTGCTGGATCCCTCTGTATTTCACCATACTGCTTGCATAAAACATCTCCACCTCCAGGCCCTCTTGAAACCTTTTGATGGAGAGAGTTAGAAGTCATTAAACGAACAGCCCGCTTTTCAGATATCAGAAGGTGGAAATGGAGCCTTCTCAAATGAGCTGTGCTACCGAAATTAGTTACCAAGTGGTTCTGAATTACGAGTGTATTGGGAAAAGTCAAGGTCAATTCGCAAGCAGACTGAATGGGAGGAAATCTGACGCATAAATAACCTGTCATGAACTGTTCACCCATTGTTATTCCTATTACACTCTCAGTAAGCTAATAAGCAGTACTGTTGCTCAATGAAAGATTGAAAGGTATTTGTCTTTTGTGGTGTGATGTGATCACTCCTAACTGATTCTGGCCACTGACTCGCAGCGCGTGGTGGATATCTGGGAAGAGCAATAACTTTAACATGCAATCATCCTGGTCAGCGACCAAGACAAGCTATTCTCCAACAAATCACTGGATACCTTCCCGCCTGCAGCTTCAGTGCTCCAGCTGAGCTCATAATTTGGGTGTCTTTCCTGTGCAGCCCTGAAGCACCTGCTTTCTGGAAACCAGGCCCCTCATTCCTGGTCATTTAACCTTGTATTTCAGGACTTTGGTAATTTATGGTGAAATTTTATATGTTTGTCTTTCAAAAAGCTAAACACTTCTGTTAAAAGGACTAGAAAAATCTCTCTAAAGTAGTAGCTATGTGGCAGACTTTGGAGGTATGTAGGGACACAGCTGAGATGCTGAGAACATTGGTGTAGGTGACACAGTATAAAACCAGCTCAGATCCTAACAGAAAGATAGCACTGTGCTCTGCTACTGTGTTTCATTACTGTTTTCACACCCATTACAGCTCCAAACCTCCCCTTTATCATCAAATACTGTTTTATCTGGCCAGATCTCTTTTCAAGATCTACTGCTTGCCTTGTTGGACTTCCACAGTGAGACTGGTCACAAGAGATGTTTCATTTATTGCTCTAAGAAAACCCCATCATGGCATAGGTTCATCCACCACCAGATTTTAGGACTTCCCAGGAAAAGTTTCCCACCAGGATCTTGGACCAGAGTTTAAGCTAGTCTAGCAACGTTAAGCTAGTTTACCTAGCTTTTGTTCTGTAAATCAAAAGTAAGTACTGAGTGGAGACAGATTTAAATAAACTCAAAACTTCCTTAGCAAAGTGGGAGCTTCCAGCCAAGAGGGGGATAGATTTATAAATCAGTCCAGGTTCATACAGCTGCTCCTGGAAAGTCGTTCCCATCCTGTAGCTGTGCATAAAAAGGTATCAGTGCCCTTATCTTCCTACCACCTTCCTTATAGCAGAGGTGGCTTGTTGATTCCCAAAAGCATTTCGGTGAAAAAAATGGTCCTTTAGCTTAAGCACTTCAAATAAAGAGACTTCACTGATACATCCGGATTTGACTGAGAAGGACTAAGGGCAATCTGTGCTACAAAAGAGGAGGATTATCTTTAGGAGATGGTCATGGCAAGCTGCTGGAACAGGCCAGCATTGCAAGGACTTCAGCTAAAAAAGAGCGTAAGACAGACCCTAATGGCAGCTGAAGATATGGCATAGGGTAGAAAGTATCATGGGAACATCTTTTTTGAGGTCAAATCAAAGACCCATCAAACCCAGTATGCTGACCATAGTTAGAGAGTGAGGGCAAGAAGAAGGGAGGCTGCAGGGATCCTTCCCTTTGCATGCCTTCCTCCTTGCAGCCACCAATGGGTCAGGGAGTACCAAGTGGCATGGATGGACTCCTCCCCGAACCTGACCTGCACTGTGCTGAAACCTCTTGCATTTTCAGTCCCTGAAGAGGAGTTCCTGTGTTTTATTTTCCATGCCACGTGTGACTGAGAGTCCTCTCTCAAATCCCTTCAAGGCACTCATTCCTTTTCTTGTTTTCCTTCTCCATGTCTTTCCACGATATCCTTCATGAGACAAGATGGATAGAGCTGCACACAGAATCCTTACACCAGGGATTTATATAATCACAAAGAGTGCTGTCTGTGCTGTTTGCTATTTGTCTGTGATAAGTCCTACCTTTTAGTCTCTAGTGAGCACTAAGCTGATGTTTGTACAAGTCAATCCATAGTAAACTTTCTGCAGCAGTGGCAACTGGGTGCATTTATGGTTGGAGCCCCTTCCTCCTGTGTGATTTACCTTGCACTTAGCAAAATCAAATTCCATCTGAATTTTTCTGAATATCCCCTCAGTACTGGGCAATCCTCCTGTATCTCTTTGCAGTCAGCTTTAGTTCCGAATAATTATGTATTATTGGCAA
>NW_010186078.1:18249-40088 GCF_000695765.1 Mesitornis unicolor
TTCCCTACCACGCTCCTGAGTGTTTGTAAAACACTTCACAGTAAAATCTGAAGATTTTGTCCTGTGCTTTGTTTGCTGTTATTACAAGTTTGTAATCGATGAAATGTCTTTCCCTCCTCTCTATGACAGTTTGACTACTCAAAAAGCTTCTGGTGAGGGATCTTTTTAAAAGCCTTCTGACTCTGTCAACAAGTTTTGCTTTAGTTAAAGGTTGCTTGACACCTCAAATAGATGCCATAGACTTGTGAAGTGTGATTTCTCCCTACAGATACCACACTAACTCCTCCCCAGTCTATCAGCTTTATCCAAGTGCCTACTAATTCTAAAATTTCTGCTAGTTTGTCTGACATAGAAGCCAGATTTCCTGGTATAAGGAACCCAGGAGATGTTTTAAGAACTGGTGACATATTTACCATACTCCAAACTTCAGGGGAAACTGATACTGATTTAAGCAAGAGGCTTCACACTTCAGCAAGTGGTGCTGCAGTTTCCTATCTACACAACAGCAGAGTTTCTGGGAGAACAACATCTCCTTCCAGCAACTTATTACCGTTCATTCTCTCAGCTTGGTCTGATCAAGTTGTCATGGGTTAATGAGCCATCACCCACCAGGCAAGCTGACTGCGTTCATGTCCCATTACAAAGACGTAGGATTTTAAACATTTTACCTCACAACAGAACTGGATGAAGAAGATGCATTTATTCCAGCTTTTCTGACAGGCAGTAACTAATTAGGTAGGACAATTCCACTGCCTGCAATTGTAAATCACTGCCCTCGGCGCACAGGATGTACATATCCAAACTAGCTGGAAACTGCCTCAAAATATCCACCAGTTCTATCAGCTACCAATGGACTTTGAGCCTAAGGCCAGGACAGCAACAGGGTGCAGGTGTTTTCTGAGGATGGGGAAGCTTTGTGCAAACCTTTGTCTTCACTGTAGAGCCTGGATTTCAGGCTTATAACCCCGGTGACTCCAAGAAAATTGTGCCGTGGTAGGATAAGCTGGGACTGAGGCTGCAGGGGTGAGAGGTTAAACAACTCTTCAGCTACACACTAGCTGAAAATACATGAAGAGAACTGTTGCCAGGTTAACTCCTAGAAAAATCAGCCGCAGCCCCAAAGGGCAGATAATAAATCGGTGTATAAGCTAAACAAAGTGCTGACGCAGCCTTCACTGGAGCAGCACTCCCAGTGCTGCTGTAAGACAGGGCCAGGATGAAATTCCACTGTGATTGACACTCTGCCATCACATCATTTGTTACCGATCCCATTTTTTCTCCCTTCTTCTGCTTTTCACTTCAAGGGACAGGACCTGCAGCAGCACAGCCTACAGAGCCCTCCTTCGATCTGTTTTCCATTTAAGCATCCTCCTCTGAGGATTGACTCATGCTTCTTGATATAAAGCACCACCTCTTTGGGCTCTTATAAGGAAATAGCATGAGAAAATTGTCTAATTCAGACTTTCTGGCAGACTTCATCTACTATGCATTATAGTGTACATTTCTAGGCAATGTCTTTGCTCTTTTGTGGTCATTTCAGAACAAACTGATCTGCCTCCCTCAGCATTCTGAGTACTTTTGCAAACTGGTAATGCCTTAGACCAAGCAGAAATACTGTGGTGTTAGGAGTAAATAAAACTTTGGTGGAATTATTTTAATACATGAACCATAAACACCCGTCTTCAATTTCTGCTTTGCTACTAAGTCATATCACAGTTACTCCAGGATTTTGCTACAGGGTAATACATTTCAGCATCAGATACAACATATGAGAAGCACAACTATTATCAGGGCTATTGTCCCTGTTTATGGGAGCCTTGTATCTGTCCCACACTCAAGTCTTTAAAACTAGAGCTGTAAAAAAATGTCTGTAGTGAAACATGAAACCAGAACTGACCAGGACTGGGATTTGATTATATATAGCAAAGTCAAGCTAAGTTCACCTAGAGGATTGTTAAGGTTGAGAGTGAACAAAGGTTCAGTTCTGAACAAGCCTAGCCAAACGTTTTCAAGCAATTTTAAACAACTATATATTTGGGAACAGAGAGATCCTGTAAAATGAATAGTTTTGATAGGAAACCCATTGGAGAGAGATCTGGTGGCTTCAACAACATTTAGCACTAACATGATGAATTAAATGAAAGTTCAAGCTCACACAGAGGCTGAGGAGCATTAAACAAGTAGGACTGAACCACAAACCCCTCGTTGCTGGGGCTCCAACTATAAATGTGTCATTTGCGGCTCTAGAGTTAAGGAGAGTTGCATTTTGCTTTCTTGGATATCTGCACTGTCTGAAATACGGATGTTTCTAACTGGGTGCCACGGTTTAACCTGGCAAGCAGCTAAACGCCATGAAGCTGCTCTCTTGCTCCCCACCTTCTTCTTGTGCAGAGAGAAAGAAAAAAAGCCCAGAAGGAACTATAAGGTCAGGTGTTGGTGAAAGACTGGAAAACAAACCCTGAGAATGTGTTAACACTGGTGTGTTATCAATATTATTTCCAGCACAACTCCAAACAAAGTCTCATCAGCTACTATGAAGGAAAGAAAAAAAACCCTCCATCCCAGCAAACCAGGACAGTGGCTGAGACCTTCACATACTTAAAGTATCTCTTCATTTTCTTCTGAATTGCCTCTCAGGAAAAGTTTTTTACTGTAAACTGCTAATCTGGCATTTATGTACCTCCTTTTGGCCATGCTCAGCAAAATACTTCACAAACATCGATGCAAGCTAACTGAAGGTTCAGTAAGCACTGCTGTCGACAGAGAAGGTATTCTTCTGAAAATTACAAATATTTCCATGGAACTGATCCTTAGGGGTAGGTTCTTTGATTATCAGTATTATGATACCCTAAAATAAAATCTAGGAATTGACCAGCATAACAGAGTTTCCCTGAAGCAAAGTATGCCAACAACTTGATAACAGCTGATGAAAAAACAGTGTGACCAGCAGGTCCAGGGAGGTGATCATCCCCCTGTACTCGGCACTGGTGAGGCCGCACCTCGAGTCCTGTGTTCAGTTCTGGGCCCCTCACGATAAGAAGGATGTTGAGATTCTGGAGCGTGTTCAGAGAAGAGCCACAAGGATGGGGAGGGCTCTGGAGAACAAGCCTGATGAGGAGCGGCTGAGGGAACTGGGCTTGTTTAGCCTGGAGAAGAGAAGGCTGAGGGGAGAACTCATCACAACCTACAACTGCCTCAAGGGAGCTTGTAGAGAGGTGGGTGCTGGTCTCTTCTCCCAGGTGATGGGGGATAGAACAAGGGGAAACGGCACCAAGCTGTGCCAAGGGAGGTTCAGGTTAGAGATAAGGAGGAAGTTCTTTACTGAGAGGGTCGTCAGAAGCTGGCACAGGCTGCCCAGGGAGGTGGTGGAGTCACCATCCCTGAATGGATTTAAGGAGCGGGTAGATGAGGTACTTAAGGATATGGTTTAGGGGGTAGACAGGAGCGGTTGGACGTGATGATCTCAGAGGGCTTTTCCAACCGAGCGATTCTGTGATTCTGTGATTTTGTTTTGGGTCACAAATCCAGGTTTTTTTTCAAGATTTGGCCAGAGGAAATCAAAAAAGATCTACAGTATTGCTAAAGACCAGCCACCAAATCTCTTGACTATCTCTCTATGGTATCTCTTGGTATCTAATATTTAAATTAGAAAGGAATCAAAGCCATGACTTCAGACTTTCATTACCACCACATCAGGTTCCTAAAGGTGAGGGAAAAATATGATAATGTTTTTAAATACCAGATTGCTAATCCATGGATTTATTAACACGCTCCCAGGTGGCAGACAAGCTGGTCTCAAGGTGGCTCTTTATGTCCCTTACTTTGTGGGTCTGGGCAGCAGTGGTGATGCACAAAACCATTTCTATTCTGCCCTGAGCTCCATACAGGAGGAACGCTGGTGGTCTTGGCCTCATGACCATGCGGTACTGTCATCAGAAGAGGAAAGTGGGTGTCAGGAGACAGAGCTATTTTGGTGATGACCCTACCCTTGATACATCTGGCTCCTGCACCGGCTGGCACGCTCACTTGAGAATTGAACACACAAGGCAGGGCAGAGCAGGCAGCTTGTCTGGCAGCTTAAAAACAAGAAAGGAGAAAAACTTCATGGCAAGATTTTTTTTCCTCAACAGTAAGCTTACAAATTAGCCTTGCTTTCCCCTAAGAAACTTCCCAACCATACTGCGATGGGCAAAGGATTAAGAATTCAGAGACAGAATGGTGGTGCGAATGCCATAAACATCATTTCCGTATGAACTCCGATGCCAGAGCACACATAATAAAGCTTAATTTCCTGGTGCCGTGCCCTGACTGTAATACACTGCCCAGACCTTCCTCCTGCTCTCAGCTGAGAGCCAAGTCATTCTATAGGATTATTTTGTTAAGAGCAAAGCTATTTGATCTGAAGAGATTTAGCACCAGATTATGGCCACAGCTTTTTCTGGATCAGAGGCTGCAGAGTAAGAGGGCAGGAGTTGTCTGCTGATTTGAGCCAGAGCCTGGAGCTTGGGAGTCCCAGGTTCAGTCCTTACAGCAAGTTCCCCATATGTCCAGAGATAAGATACCTTCTACTCCTGTTTCCACACTGAAATACAGCATTTGAGGAAAGTGATTATGTTAAAGACAGTGAGATGCTCACCTAATATGACAGGGATGGACAACACTTTGATGCCAGCATACCCAAAACCTTCTAGAAACCAGAAGCCACGCGTCTTTACAACACTCTTGGGCTCCTTTTCCCAGCCCAGTGCCCCATCTCATGGCTCAGCACCTCCACCCTGAAATCAGCTCTAGTGCTGTATGGGCTACCAGGGAAAACCAGCCCCAGGCCAAGCTTTCAAATGAACTATAGTTTCTTTTCTGTCTGGTTGGAGGTGCAGACAGCACAAATACAGCCTCACCTCACATCTCTCCTCTGTCATGGGGCCGGCGCCTTCCTTGCCATAGTGCACCAGAAAAAGCAGTTTTTAATGGAGTTGGTGACTCAGGTCCTGGTTTTCATTGCTGTCCTCTATTCATGAATTGTTTCATGAAAATGAATTCTCCCCTGGACTCATTAAATTGCAAGTACATCTATTTTTGCACATAAATAGTCACTTCACATACAAACAAGTCTAACTTGTATAGGCAGTGAGAATAGTCTCACAAAATTCATAGTGCCAGCTTTCCAAATCAGTCCATACCAGCTAAGATGGTTTATAAAAACTTCCTGTGGACTCTCAAACTGATGTGTTACCCAAACATTTCTGGTGAAACCTGTCTAGAAGGTGTACAAAAGTAGACTGTAAGGATGGGTGCCATAGCTTTCTGGGGATATGCATAGACAGACTCTGCTTCTAAGAGCATTCTGTGACAGCTCCTTGCTTATAAGAAATGTCTGTTGTTACCATATCATCCCCCAGAAATGCTCTTCTGCCACGCCTGCAGCTCTAGAGGAAAGAATGTCTGTCTCAGTTGGGTTGACACCAACATAACCATCATTAGTACCAGCATGAAGAAGTCTTTCTGTAGTAAGTACAGATTATTTTATAGAGGGAAGATATTTTCAGAATTTCAGATTAGCTCCACAATGGGGGAAATTAAAGGTACCACACATCCCTTCCATTTCATGGCCTGAAATTGCATCTGGAGTCCCCATCCCATCCTCCTCTGTTTCCCCAGCCTGTCTCTATTTCATACACCGTTTTTATGTTTTTATATCTTTTTTGAATTTTATGCACCTGGAACAAGCTGTGACTCAAAGAACAGCAACAGAAACCATAACCATAACCCAAAGCAGCAATCATGGGATGTTCCGAATTGTTTCCAACTTCATAAAACAATGGCAAAACCTCCTCTGATTGCTACAGGAGCAGGTTTTAGCTCTTTCTGAAACAATTACATACTTCTTTCTCCAGGGCCATGCCTTAGGGTTAATTCTATGTAAAATACTGACAAAGCCATATCCCTTTGAGAGCAAGAATGCAGTAGGTAAGTGGTTCCCAAATCTGATTTAATTTTTGTGTGTGTGAAACTACTAAGCAGCAACAAGGCCCACAACATACCAGGATACACATCTAACATGCCAAGCCCTGTGGCAGTGGGACATAAAGCTTCATATTAGATAGTGGGGGGTCTTTTTGCATCTGCATCCTGGTGCTACCCATGGACCAACTCTGGGACAGTCAGCCTGAAGGGTTTTGTAGGCCTTCAGTTTAGAAACCACAGGACTACATCATAAAAATAACATAGTAACTTTAGACTGGAAAAGAAAAAAGTTAAATAAAATGTCATGGAATAGAACTATAATTACAATATTACCAACTGTGTATCCACTTACACAGCTGGAAATACTGATCAGCTTAAAAATACAAAAAAACTACTCTTAGAATTGGATATACTGGCGAATCTTTCTTCCCAGCTCCATGATGAATTCCTGGATGGCTAAACAAGAAATGAGTATCGGACATTTACACATGCTATAGGTATGAATTACTAATGGTCAGAAACAACATGATGGTAAGCAAAAGAGATGATTTTAAGCCTTGGTTAAATGCATCCTATTAATTCAATGGACTTGCTAATAGCTTGTGCCAAATGATTGAATTTTTACTCTGATTTATGGATTAATTCTTTATATTTCACTTACAGATTAACTTTGCTGGTATAATGATGACTTCTGGTCTTCAGCTTCTCTACTATAAGACCAGAGCTGAAGAGTTAGCCAGTGAGATAGTTGCAAGGTGTGATAATTTGAGAAACATGGCACAGA
Organism: Mesitornis unicolor; assembly: GCF_000695765.1. Classification (NCBI taxonomy): domain Eukaryota; kingdom Metazoa; phylum Chordata; class Aves; order Mesitornithiformes; family Mesitornithidae; genus Mesitornis; species Mesitornis unicolor. Next base: position 24,998 of record NW_010186078.1, read on the forward strand.
CAAGTACGGTCTCCTGAGAAACATAAGAAAGCATAGACTAGTGGTCCTGAGACTCCACTTTTTCCCTTGGAAAAAGGTGGTACTGAAGAGGTGGTGTGTAGGAGCCCTTCCCATCCACTCAGCTGCAGAAGTCATGACCCTTTTAGACTAAAAGCAATGCCACTGGAGTTGTGGGCTTCATGTTGCTTAAAACTTGATGCTGAAGTCTCTAGCTGAGGCCATTTATTACCTTTCACAGAGGAAGTGAGTACAAATTTGGCTAGGGACATAAATAAAGACGAGATCATTTTCTTAGTGCTGACTCATGTGATGAATGATTCACGTTTAACTGTTTCCATCGTATGTTTGTCAAATCCTGGAGGCAGCGTCCTTATGAAATCAACAGGAGTTACAGATGCTCTTCACCTCAAAAAACCCCCAGGTTTCTCAGAGCCAAAATAATCATCAGGCATTTTTCAACTCTCTCTTCCAGGATTTTGTATTTGCAGCATTTGTTACCAAAATATCAAACTAATCATTAAAGCCATGAGACAAATCATGGCTTGACTTTTTCAGATTTCCATCTAGGCCATTTTTTGCACTTACACTGAGACACTTACCAACTCTAAGCATTTTGCACCAGATTTTTCTTCATGCATAAACATATATATATTTTTATATATATATAAAAACCTTTAAAAGTAACGCTTTGTAGAAGAAATGTCAGTGTGATTTCCAACTGCTTGAAATTCTGATTATTCAAAACTTTGTAATGATGCCCGGATCCCAAGATCCCAATATTCAGTCTCATGTAGAGTTCTGACTGAAAGGATCTGACTTCAGTGGCATGATTATGCACACAGCATTAATAAAATAGAGAACACAGCTATATATACTGCTATAAATCAGAGTTTGTACCCAATTAAGCAGTCCAAGTACAAAGTTTGGTTTATACCATCAAAGCACTCTGTGAACAATAGGAGTCTGCAGTGAAATAGCTGCATGTTTGTCTTGTCAGATGGAGGGAAGATGTGGATGGCCTGGTGGGAGGCTGAAAGGAGGAAAGCTCTGAGCTCCCACAGATTTGCTTTTGTCAGAGGAAGTACAAAGTTTAGCATAAATCTATGCAGCATTCTTTATGCAACTGAAGACACGTTACCAATGTTTTGAGCTAGAGACAATGTCATAAGTCATGAATGGAAAAGTTCCAGGTCAAAAAACTGTAGGTTTTTACTGCCCTGGGAATAGCTGCAGTAGTGTTATAACCTAGAGGAAAATGTGTGCTGTTTTAAAAACTGTGGGCTTCTGTGTTCTCAATGTGAGATATATCATGTAACTTCAAGCTTCAGTTCATCAAGTCATGTGCCAAAGGCCTATGGAAGGCAGAGTGGGGATCAGTGGAGCATTTTAAAGCTCCTTCAATGCTTCTAGACAGCTCCTGTGGCCCTCGCCAGGGATGCTTCCATGGGTATGCTACCTGTCTCAGGCCTTGTGCGCCAGGAGGTTAAAGGAGAACAGCCTCCACTCTTGATCCAGGTCTTGGTGAAACCTGGAAGAAATGTGTGCTGTTTTAAGAGTCTCAGCCCCTGGATTGCTAGGAATAATCTAAACCTACTCAGACAGCAGCTAAGGGATTCACAGGCTATTCCTGCATTCATCTGTGGTGTTTGTTCCACCAGCCCTGGAGAACTGAGGTCCCCAGAGAAAACTCAGGTAACAGGCCAAGCAGAACATCATACCTTGTTATCCCCTGGTGCTCTCCTGAGATGATTCTGTTCTGTTTCATGTTTCTATAGCCCCAACTGCAGCCAACTTGATTAAACCATGAAGAGCTATGAGCCGTCTCTGCTAGTATGGTAGGGCCATTGGACTCTGGAGCTTAATGTGTTTCTTCCAAGTGGCTCTCTGCACAGACAGCCTTGGGAAGAAAAACAGAGCTAGCAATGGTTACCCCACATTCTCCTAACGTCCATCTATACTCAGGCCTTTAAAAAAATAATGTTGTTGCTACAAGCACCTTGCTGACAATAAATCCTTTCTCATACATCTTTTTAGTGCTAGCACCCTCAGGCAATGCTGAATGGAAAGAGTAAGGTTTCAGGCTCTGTACCAAGGAATTCCTGTTTTCAAAAGGCCAGACACAACAGCTGGGAAATTTTTGGTTATTGCTGCTTTGTGTCAACTCTTACCCATTCCTGGAGGGGGGTGTAATTTCTGAAGCCTAACAGCATTTGAAGCAGGCCGAGCAATCTCTGACTTATTTTTTGGCTGACATTTCACAGAGGTGGGAGTGTGTGTACTAACACATAGCTATATGTGTATTTTATAGCCGAATATATATACACATGCCTTGGGGGAAGGAAGGCAAGTAACTCAGTATGTCTAGCCTTCAAAATGCTGATTCAGGAGGCTGGAAGCTGCCCCCAGGTTGCTGTTCTACCAGACTCTGCCTAGCTTTCAGCCAGGGGTGCCCAACGTAATCTATTTAGAATGAGGGTCCAATCTGAAGAGCAGCAGCTGCTAGCAGCACTCCTAGACTGTAATTATTAACAGATTTGTTTTTGTGGTATTCACATTCCCAATTCTTCCCCTGCCTTACCCCCTCTCAGGGAGCTGTCTTCTCCTCCTCACATATACGCCAAGCCTCTGCGGGGACACACATTTTCATGGGCAGCAGAGGTGGAGAAACCATAGCACCAGCCCAGCCGTCTCCTGGCAGCTGCCCCTTGCTCTCTCCAGCACTGCATTTCCATTACAGCATGAGGGGGCTTCTCGGTCCTCTCACAGGTGCCTTTCTTTGCCCTTGGATCCTGCCAGGAGCAACAAAAAGGTGACATTTTTGCTGGTGTCTACAGTGGTAGTGTGGCTGCCCACACACATACACATATGGCCCACAATAATTTCTTTCTTTTTTTCCAGGACACATGTTCACAGAAAAGGAGAGAATCTTCTCTTTTCCAGGAAAGGCAAACAAAGCTGTCTGAGCATTTAGCCCCAAAAACTTCTGAACAGGAGCTGAGACCTTCAACACATAGGACAGAGCAGTACTGGAGACTTGAGACTAATCAGGCCAATCTCCGAGTGTCTGATCAGTCCCTTGCTGCCCTCCTGTACGTGTATGCTGTCAGGGGTTGTGTCCCAGGTTTGCCACCCCAAGCGTGCTCTGCCATGGGCAGGGAGTACCCAACTGCACCAGCAGCATCCAGACATGGAGTAGGGGAACAGACCCTCTCATCCTTAAGACTCATCTGCTGATAAAAAGTCGGAGGCATTTCTAAGCCATGACCATCTTTTCTAGCAAAGACTTTACACCCCAAATACTTTGCTTTCACAAGTTCTTTGGGGATGAGCCCAGGGAGGAATATCTTCTCCTCTTCCTCCCACCCACCTGACTGACAAATGCAGATGGTGGGGGCATTTCTCAGCGCTTGCCTGCAGGAACTTGAAGGGGCTCTGCAGTAAGCCACCGTCACTGGGTCTGCGGGTCTGCCTGTCTGTCTGCCCTTCTCCTGCGGGGATCAGGACTCTGCTGAGAAAAAGCAGATAGGGTATCACACAATTCAAAGCACATGTACAGTAACTAAAGCTGCGTAAGCACTTTTATTTCCTAGGGAAATTTTCCAACGTATGTTTCAAAAGAATGTAAAAATATTACCCCTCCTTTCTTGCCTGCTTCCTATAAATCCAGCCTGATGTGGACGATCCCCTTGGACGTTCTCCTCCAAGAGGAATTTAAGGCTTGGGAAAGGGCAGGGATGACAGCACTGGGAATTCATGTCCTGAGCAGCCAGTGCAGAGCAGGCTCTTAGAAAAGGACTTATCAGTCATGGAAACCACTTAAAGTTAATCATACATTATTGCCTTGAGAAAATGCACTCAAGCACTCAAGTCCAGTGAAAATGGACATGTTTGGGGTTTTTTCCTCTGTTTAAGCATTGTCAGATGCTGTCCATCCTCCACAGGCAATTCAGAGTTTTGGGCGTCCCCTCCTCCTCCAGAATGCTCATGCAAAAGGAAATCTCTCAGTGGAAAGTAGTTTGTCTAAAATTAAATTTTCATGGGGGAGGGGAAAAGAAAAGCTTCGACCAAATATTTCTGGCCAGCTGCTTGTTGCGCATGTAGGCTGCAGTGACCAGCTGCTGCAGAGAGCTGCCAAAACCAGAGCTCAAGGCAGAGAAGGCAAAGATAACGTGCGATAGGCAACATCCACTCCCTACAGGCATCCTTTTGGTGGCTCACAACTCCAGTTGCAGGAGCCAAGCTGGGGAATAAGCCTTAGGGTTAGTTCCCCATGAATACAGGGCCATCATGCCCTGCCCATCCTGTGATGGCTGACTCCAGATCATACATCCCTTCACTCACTGTGCCTGTGCTGAAGTGGGTATGTCCATGTGTACTAACACATGAGCACGTACATGGCTCCTACAGACTCCTGCTTCTCCCATCCATCCCCGAGGGTTGAGCATGGCTCTCATCCAGGGTGGAGGGATGCTGGCTGTGAGCGCGGATCTGTGGGACCACGCGGGAAGCAGCTATCCCTCCGGAGATGGCAGAGAAACACTTTCATATCCTTGTTTCTGCACTGCAGATCCCCAGCGCAGAGCTGAGTCATTCCAGACAGACTTATGGGACATGATTTCCCCTTTAACTCCAAAACCATTTGCTGGGTTATAATTATTTTTCTTAAAAAAAAAAAAAAAAAGGCAAAACCAGAAAAAGCCTTCTCCTCCAAACACTGTATACATAAAGTCATGGAGAAGGAATGATAAACTTCCAGTGCTTCTGGTGGGTCACCACACTAATCTGCAGACTTCAGTATTCTTGCAAACTGCCATGTAAAAATGCCATCAAATTTCTGCACAGAGTTCCTGCTACAGCCATTTTATTTCACGTATAGATTTAACCAACAAACCTACAGATCCATTTATGCAGTAGAAGGAAAGCTATAGCTTTTGCAGGAGATTGAGTTCCCCAAGCCTTTCTAGTGTCTCAGTCTGTACGAGTGTGCGTGCGGGTATGCGTGTGTGTCTGTGCTTGAAAGAGAGACAGCAGAGGTGAAGAGAAGGAATAAATGTTTGGGCCTTATTCCCAGTTAATGTCAGTCAGCATAACTGCATTGTGTATTTGTGTCTATTTATACCCTCTGAGGATCTAAAATTACAGCTTTAAGCAGGAAGTTAAACCTTGTTTTTAACAACTCTAAGCAGTTGAATTTAATGCTCAGGAGCAGGGGGGACAGTTCTGGTACTAACTGAGGGATGGGCTAGACTTGAGAATTCATAATAGGAGACAATTTTCACCTTGCTATCCGCCGTACAAAACCCAAGTCTTTTTTCAATATGTCTCAGAATAGAAGCCACAAAATGTAATTAATGCTGGAAAAGCTTTTCTGCGACTTACAGCAGCTTTCAGTCAATGGAAAGGCAAAAATATACCCAGATGCTCTTGCAAACAGCTCCAGATCAGAAACTCCTGACACCAAACCTGCCAAAATTGGCCAGACGTGCTCAGAATTGCAAACAAGTCCCAGAAACAGGAAAGGTCAGAAGCTACTGACAAGGAATTTAATTTTGTAACCAAGGTCTTTCTCTGGTCTCTCTTACAGGTAGCATAGTCCCTGGATAGTCACCATGCTCAGCATCCCTTAGAGAGGGGTGAGAGATAGGCACGAGCTAACTAATCCTGAAAAATTCACTGCATGGGGGAAACTAAGGCAGGCAGCTGTGAAATGACTTCTTACAATCATGCCGTGGGCCAGGAGTAGGACTGAAAGGGAAATCTGTGTCTCCTGTGTCTCAAGGGCACACAAATGCAGCAACTGAGGTCACAGATGGCCTGCAGGAAGGAGTGTGAGCTGGAGTGAGGTAAAAGTCCTGATCTGTCATCAGCTTTCCCTCCCACGTCCCGTTGCTGAGCATCAGAAAGCAGATGAGAGGAGAGTTAGCCAATCCTTCCCATCCCTCCTGGCTGCGGCTGGGACTGATGTCCCCTCTCATCAGCCTGAAAAGCCCATTGCCCCGCTGTGGTGGCCCCACTCTGAAGCTCAGGTGCAGGGTGGAGCAGGTGAAGACAGGACTCCTGTGACTCCGGGCAAGGAGGCAGCTTCCACTTTAATGGGAAAATAGCATGGAGGGAGCTACTCAGTCCCATCCCCAACAGCCGCTGTGTTGGCCAGAGCTGCTTCCCACCATTTTTATAATCATGTTTTTAGCTGGAAGCGGTCTTCCCTTCACTACAGCTCAGTTCCTCCAAGCTGGCTCAGGGGGAGTCTGGTAAGGAGGTTTGTCTGAATCTGAACTCGGCACACAACCCTCTGGCACAGAGGGGAAAAAAGCTTTCTTCAGTAGCTCACAGACAGATCTCAATTTCAGTTTAGTTATTATTCACAACAGCTCTGCCTGGAAATTACTACAAACACAAGCAAAAAGTACCAGACTGTGGGGATGACCATGCAAGCAAACTTCCAGGATGACATTTCTGTCTGCCCTGCTCTTTTTGGAAGAGTCTGAGCACAGGAAGACTTTTCTCGCTCTAGTCCAACAGCACGACCCTAAAGCACTCAGGACCCACTGCAACTCTTGGGCATGAGATTTCCTTTACTACATGACCTCTTATATTTGCCTTTTCAGCAGTCTCTGCAGCAATCGAGCACACTTCACAGTGCAGTCTGATTTCTGAGAGATGCATAGAGTTCATAAATGGTCAATAGAGCTCCTTGAGCATGTTACAGACAGGAAAATTATATGCTACCAACAGCAAGCTGCTGCGTGGTACCCATTGATTACTCATTTATTAAAACACAAGCTCCTTTCCAACCACTTATAAATAAAAGATTTGCTGTAAATAAATGCAACTCTCTTGAAAGCACAGAAGTGCCTGGAGATGAAATTCCTTCCCAGACATGAAGGTGACCTGTATTTACTGTAAACATTATCCCACATTTAAATTTGGAAATGAAGAAAGGGTGAGGCAAGGAGTCTGGATTCCGGTCAGAGCTTCCCTGCAGTCGGAGGTGAGCTCTGCTGCCAAGGCTTGCTCGAGCCCTCCTTGCCTGCCCTCTTTCACAGAAAACCTCTACTTTATTTGGATCACTTTGTATGTGTTTCAGACTGGGTGGGGGAAAGGTTCATTTGCACAGACATCTGATGAGGCTTACTCACAAGGGTTACTCACCAGCCACTTGCTTGTGGGGAAGGAGAAGTTCAAGCCCCATTCTTTGCTCAGACCCAAGAAAAAGCCACAAATTACCTTAAAGCGAAAGGCCTGGGTTTGATTCAAGATCATGTACCCTGCGGTTTGTGTAAAAAAGCAACATCAGTTAGAAAGAATTTCTCTCAGCTGAAAGTCAGGAAAAACGTTTGTGACTATTGAGTGGTCTGAGTATTTCTTCAATGCTAGAGCACAAAGAACATTCTCCAGGGTGAGAAGTAGGGGGAATCCTTCCTTGCCGTCAGTTGTTTTCTATATGGCCAGCAAACCCTGCTCAGCAAACCACCTTGACCACATGCTCAACCTCAGACAACCGCTGAATGTAGCAGCACAAGGCTAAGCAATCCCTCAGTGAATTAGGATCCTAGCGAGTAAATCCTCTGTGAAGGAGTTACTAACGCATTGCTAACTACAGTTTGCTATATACGTTGTACTGACTTTGATTTGTCATCTGTGTAAATGGGAAAGGGAGTCATTTGGCATTTTGAATGGGAGTCTAGAAACCCCTTTTCAGGAACAGCCCTACCTTTCCACTTGCCTTTTCTGAAACTCAGCATAACTGAGGAGTCAGAAGTCTGGCTTGCAGATTTAACCCCTGTCCTGTTCACTTTATGGGAGGTCGCAACTCCCAGTCAGGCTTTTGCATCCTACACTCATACTGGTGAACGAAACCAGACGTTGCTGACTTGCTTTATGGGAGGTTGCAACTCCCAGTCGGGCTTTTGCATCCTACACTCTTACTGGTGAACGAAACCAGACGTTGCTGACTTGAAGATTGAGGCTAGCCCCTATACTGAGAGGCTCGCCAGGAAACTCAGCTTGCTTCAACCTGAGGTTTAAGAGGTCCTGCTGATGCTGGAAAATGCCCCGATCTAGATTCAGCTCAAAGTCCTATCTATACAAGAACTGGACGCCTGCAGACACAAAGCTGAAGCCTGAGAGCACTCCTCAGACAGCCTCTTCTCCTGGGCTTCCCAGCTCAGCCCTGCAGCTTTGAGAGAACTGAAGTGAGGATCCAGTTAGGCTGTAGAGTATAACTGGTTGTCCTTGTGACTGTCATGCCTCATCCTGCACAGCTTTTCCTTGAATCCAGTATCCCTTGAATTCAGTTAACTAAATAAAAAATTATCTAAAATCAGTTGTAATTAGAAAAAAAAAAAAAGAAAAGAAAAGGAAATAATATTTTAAATATTCCTCCACTGCTGCATACTCCGTTTCCTATTAAAGGCAAATGTGTGCAGAGTTTCCATTAAGATTCTGCTTCCTGTTGTGTAATACGGAATGTTAAAAATCCCAATATCGCTTCAGAAGTTATTACAAACTCCAGAGAGTTTTCTATTCCCAAGAAATCTCTCCCAGTGGGAAAAGTTCCTGTTGAATTTACAGTAAATGCCTCAGACCCTATGTAATATTTATGGTGTCCCTCTCATCTTATCCAGGCTAGTTTGCTGGTTTGCTGCTGTGAAAGAAAAGCCTGTTTCAATGGTTAAGGGCTGTGAGATTCACTTTGAAGGATATTGAAGTGGATACGATAGCCACAGGAAATGTTCCAGCCTCGCTGAGCTACCTCAGAGAGGTATTCGGACAAATGAGAATTCACTAATCTGATTCCCAGGAAAAAAAAATCACAGTAACTGAATGAAGAAAGGGAAAGAAATGTGACAGATCTGCATTCACGGCTTGCCAGATCTGGATTCCATGAAAGCCAGAGGAAAAATTCCCATTCACTTTCATGGGAATAGGATTTTGACCCCAAAGAACTTCTGTTCAATCAGAATTATGCTGCATTTTTAAATAGTGTGAGAATTAGGTGATGTCCATTTGCATTAAAAAGAAGTCACCGTGTGATGTGATATGGATATATATTTGCATGGCCGCAGACTACAGATACTACAGCTCTTCTTATCAGCAAATCCCAGAAATGTCTAATAGGCACAGCAAAACAACCTGGGTAGGGTCATCCAGCACTTCACCAGCTGAGTCAGGAGCAGAGATGCCACCTTCACAGTGTAATTCCAATATTGCTCCACATATAAAAGTGCCTCAGCTGTAACAACTGTGAAATAAATGCCTTATCAAAAAGTGTTCTGACTTTACTGCCTGCAGCAGACATGGACATGCAGTGGAAATAGTTGTGTATTCAAACCTGTCAGAGAGCGTGGCAATGAAAGGAGGAGGTCACCTTTGGGTTGAGCTTGGTGCAATATATAAACTATACACAGATGATGTATGTATAATGACAACTCCTTTAGTGAATCCATTTGCAGTCCTACATTACACTCCACTTTCAGAACTAGAGGTCAGGGCTTAAAGCCCATGTTTAAGTAGCTAGAACCGATCGTGATTCATTAGATCTTATGGAAGGTGTTTGGTGCACAGTATTTTTTAAAACACGGGCATTTTTTGAGGAGGTGTGAACCTTGCAACCGAAGACAGCTTGTTGGAGGCATCAGACAAATTTAAAGGTGAGGAAAATAGATGTGACACCTGGATAAAGGGGATGAAATGAGCAAAGACGACGACGGGGCTAAAAATGAATCCTGGCTGTGAAATCTGCTAGGTTGGTAACGTTGACTCTCAAAGGGAACAGCTTGAGCCTGAGTCATCGCAAGGTGGTCTGAGTGCAAAGTCCTGGAAAATGCTGCCAAGATCAACCTGCCCTGATCTCCGTGAATGGACGACACAACCCAACAAGTCAGCCCATGTCTCCCACTGTCTCCATAAACAGAGAGAAGATTGTGGGAAGGAGGAACCCACATTAGCTGTATCCCTAAGGGCAAATTATAGTTCAGGACCCAGATAGTACTATGAGCAAGGACCTGAAGGAGTGCTAAGCCTATATGTTCATTTTTAGTCTGCTTTGTATATTCACACGTACACAGGAAGAGAACGTATCGCACCAAATAAACCATGACCCTGGTTTAAGCATGGACAAATTGTCCCAAACTAATGGAAGATGACATTGCAGTGAACGGAATAAAACTTTCTGTATGATGTCTCTAGAGACATTTAGAGTGGAGAAAACATGAAACCCTTCGTCCCAATAGCAAACTGATAGAAGAACCATAGAACAAGAAGAAATAGTAGCTGCTCATACTGAAAAGCAGAGATACTGAGGGGAATGGTAAAAAGATTAAACTTGATGTCTGATTTTATTTAACCACCTTATTAATTCCCTGAGAATAAAAGGAGTGAGTAGACTCACATCTGAAATGACTTTGAAGCATGCAGCCAACATCCGTGTGGCACCAAGCGCTTAGAAATATGAGCAGGAAACAGTGAAATGAGACTCAGTTTAGGATAGTGAATACCAGAGAAGGGAGAGTGATCCAAAATACAGATATTCAGAAGGAGAAATACAATTTCAAAGTGAGGATCAGGGTGGAGTTTATCGACTGAGACACAGATTTATAAAACAGTAAGGGAAGATAGATACAATACTTGTACGTAACTGTGCTGTGCGCATTAGAGACGGCACATCTCTGGCAAAAGGATCACTAGGGAGACTACGTGGAAGTAGTAGGAGATTCCAACTGTAAATGGAAAAAAAGGAGAAAACACAGGCAAGAATAATAGGAATGATTAAGGGATAAGTGCACATAATTTCAAGACAATGAAATAGCTAAATTTAGAAAACCCTTAAGGGAAGATAAAGTTTGAGTGCTGTCATATCACTCCTCCAAAAACATTTACAACCCCCAACTAGGTACAATGTATTTGTTCAGAAGAAACGTTCCCAAAAATGTTCAAAATCTCAGACTTCCATAAACCTAGTCAGAGACCTAGGATGTGCGACAAGTCAACTAATCTTTCTGTGAAATGGCAACAACCGCAGAGCAGAGATGCAGTCATCTAGGTACTGGAGACATGGATCAGCTCTTTGGTATGCAAAACTAATCTCTAGCCAGGATATGCACCTGTTTACCTATTAACTAGGTTTTAAGATCACATCTGTGAATTTACTGTTTGAGGGATGTGGGGAGAAGCTGAGTTTAAGGAGAAATTGTCTATCGCTGCATATGAGCTCTCCACCTGACTTGTTGATACTTGTTTTACTTTCCTGGGGTGATTTCAAATGAGTTTGCTGCTCGTGCCTGTTGATTACAGTGGGAGGGTGCAATGAGGAGACACTGAAGAAAGTGCCATTTGGGATATTCATGCTAAATATCAGAGCCCTCTCCTTCAGTCTAGCAGACTGATCATGGAGCACTTGAAGAACAAAAGATTAATGCAGACTGTGTGGAAGAAGGCAAAGACAGGCCTGGTTCACATCACTGGCAAATCCTGCACCCCTAGGGATCCTGGATTTCTCCAAGTCTCTCCATGGAATCAGGAGCTGGGCTTGGGTCTGGGCTCTCTCGGCAGCAGATGCCACATGGTTGAGGCTGCTTAGACAACATGATGTAAGGGAGCCTATCTTTCATGCACGATGTTTGGGAATTTCTTGTGGGACCGATGGCTTGATAGTTAGCCAGAGAAGTGCTGAATTCAACATACATTCCTCTCACCACTTCATTACCTCCCAGCCATTTCCCCGTCTGCTTCTGTTTGTTTAAATGGAGCTCCTTAAGACAGAGGATGTTCGTTAGGAGCCTGGTATGATAAACATGGCACTTGTGCGCTTGCCTAATTTGAGACATCTGATGAGCCAGAACTTAATAAATGCAAACTGCTACCCAAATTACTTAGATTTGTTCAGTCGCTTTCTGTCTTCCTCAGCATATTCTATGAGCTGATCTCATGACATTCTCCTTCATGCCAGGTTTTTTTGTCTATCCAAACTTTCTTTTTCCATTAGAAGCCTCCAAGCTGGGCTCCTCTTAGGCACTTTGCGCATATTATTTCACCGCTTCAGTGGAATGGTTCAAATTATAATTTTCCAGCTGAGATACAAAGACTAATTCATTCAAGACCACTTTTTTGTGTGTGACAATGTGGATTCCCTTGTGGCCCTTGAGGAGATAAAACGCACCCAAAGTGCTGTGGGAAAACCAGCATGCTAGCAGCAAGCATTTGGATAGAGGAAACAATTTGTGCTCTGTAAGTAGAGCGAAGTCATGTGCTTTCAAGTGTATCCCATCTACTCTTTGGGGATGAGGTGATTGTCATCTTGGGATGATGGGAGAGAACGCAAGATATTAGACACTGAATAGGAATAATGAAAGGCAGATACAAATCTGAGCTGAAATAATCTGCTGATACCAATCAAATGAAGCTGACTGCAGTAGTCAAGGCTGAGAAATTGGCTGCTAATTTTTGTGGCTAACCAGCATGGCTGCCCTCAAGACTGCTCTGGCAATGACGACAGGTGCTACATCGGGAAGCGCAGGAAGTGATGAGCATCCTTTGCCTTAAAACCCTGCCACCCATGAACCTTCTTGTTGTTGACCAGGACCTGGGGTGACATGGATCTCCTACCTTCAGCTGTGTACCCTGGAGGGAACATGGAGCGGGTGGCCCAACCTCCTGCTCAGGATGGGATGCACTGGGGAGACAGGAAATGGAAATAGCAGCTTTCCTGGGACAGCTAGCTTGGCGCAGGGCTGGGAGCCCATGGCTTTGAGAAAGGCAGGAGATTTCTACTCTGGTGTTTGTGCCAGGGGTGATCTCACCTCTAGCTTGTAGGAAACCAGGCTTAGGTGTGTGAGAGCTTTCCTGGGACAGAGAAGCTGGGCAGAGAGGCTGAGGGCTGGTAACGTGCCAGGAGACTTCTGGATGCAGCATAGAGCATCATCACCCATGTGTCAGCACACAGGGTTTACAGTTCTACAGACTGTTTCATGGCCATAATCCCAGAGAAGGAGTTTGAGGCAACTGAGAGATGTGTCAGGTAAGATGCCTAAAATTAAATGCAGTGAATGGAGACTTCAATGATAGCCCAGCAGAGTAAAAGCAAGCAGCTGGGTCTCCAAGCAATGCACAACCCTTCTTCTGCTGGCAAAGCATGGCTGATGCTCAGGCTACCCCCATAACTCTGATCTGTGTGTCTCAACAAATGTCCATGCATAATTCTCCTGGTACACTGATGCAAACATATCCCATCGTCACGATGGCAGTGAGGAAAACAGTCTGGCCTGGAGCTGGCCTGGGAGGACACTGGAGAGATCATTTGCGAAAGCATGTTTGTCAAATAACAGTGTGGGCAGTGGGATGTCATGGCACAAGGGGAAACATGTGGCTGAATCCAGGTTTATTTCCACCACTCATGAAAGAAAAAAAGGACCATTTCATAGCTGTAATCTTGATATTTGACAAGTAGCTTAAATTCACTTATGAAGTAATCTGACAAAGTAGTTTTGATCTGGTCTGTTTAATTTAAAGCACTTGGTGTTTTCTTTATTCTTTTACTGTGAGGAACAGATTGGAGTTTCTTTAATAAAGTCTAAGAAATAAGAGTTTCCAATCCCTACACAGAGGAAAATTCATGCCAGCAATACAACTGTGAAAACTGATTTCCTTGACCCTGTTCTTATGGAGAAGAAGCAATTCCTGTCCATTAGGAACTGACGTGACCATGTATTGAATTGCAATGTACCAAGTACCTGGATGAATATTTTGAAAATTAACTCACGGGTGATTCGAGAAGCTGATAAGTACCCAGTCACAGCAACACCAAAGAACAGATATGATGATAAAAAACATGGTCTGCCCTGGACAATTTATTAAAAGCCTCAGGGGTAAAAAAACAAGAAAGAAAAAAAAAGAGAAAAAAAAGACAAGAAGGAATCAGTTTGCAAAACATTATTATTTTTGAAATGTTTGCCTAGCAACAGACCAACAAATGCTCCAACTATGGCTTTATTTCATATTCTCACAGCAATACCACAGAGCATTTCAACACAAGCCAGCTCTCTGAAATCCACCCTGGTGACCTCAGCTGCCCTATGCTGATGGCTGGGCATCTCACTGCTCCCATCACACACCCTTCCCAAGCTGTGGCTGATTGCAGCACTGGTGGGGCAGAAAGTGCATCTCTTTCTGCTTTCCTACATTGCAACAACCTGTTGCCCCCAATTGCTCTAGCTTGGAAAGAAGGAAGAACCTGATGTGCCAATTTCCTTCTCTGCATCTGGTGTCGCACTAGTGCTGCCCATCTCTGCACACTCAACTCTGCTTGACCTCACTTTCCCAATATACTGTCTGAGCTTGCCGATGGAGAAGTCAAAGTTAGGTCAAGTTCTTATGTCCTGTTTCGTTGGACACAGAAAAGAAATCAGAGTCCAGGTAAAATCTCTTTGCCACAGAGCTCTGTTTACTTCTCCCATTGCCTCAGACATGCCAGTCCCCAGGCTTTGGGAACATGGCTTTGCTTTTCAGAGCAGACTCAAAAATTTGTGTTGAACAGCAGAAGCAAATCATAGAATCATAGAATGGTTTGGGTTGGAAGGAACTTTAAAGATCATCCAGTCCCACTCCCCTGCAGTAAGCAGGGACACCTCCCACTAAGGCCAAGTTGTTCAAAGCCCTATCCAACCTGGCTTTAATGAAGTCCACTGGAGTTGGGAAAAAAAAGGCACTAGTCTTTCAGAAATTTAGCCTGAAATAAGTTTCAGATCCATTTGTATCTCCGCTTTGCCATGGGGCTCAGGTGTAAGACTGGACAGACCTGGCAGTATAACTGGTGGCCACGCTGTGAGAAGTAGACAGTTGTGTGCATGGTGGAGAGGTATGGGATGGCACACTCTCTTTTGCTGTTGAGACAGGTATACCACCAGTTACAAAAGCAGGGTAGATTTAGGTATCCCTGCCTCTCACAGAAACATTTTGTGGGTCATCTTCAAATGCACCCCATCAGCAAAGAAAAGCCATGTGCCCAGGCTGGCGTGTCTGGACTGAAAGCTCAGCAGGGTGGACACGGGCACAAGCTCATTGCATTAACTTACACGCATACGCATCCTGCTGA
>NW_010186078.1:40119-46229 GCF_000695765.1 Mesitornis unicolor
AGTGATGTTGTGAATTAGGCTGTGCTGACCCAAGACATCCTTATTCCCAACACCACCTCACCATCTTGTGCATCAAAATAAGCACATGTCTTCTGCTAATGTTGCTCTGGATAGGCAATCGCAAGCAGAAGGATGAGGAAAACAGCCAGGCAGGAATAGCTGTAACTGGGCCAGATTTTGCCTTAATTTCATCCCTTTTCATTACAGGTTTAATCAACATTATGTCATTTTTCAATCTGGGCAGGCTTTGAGCACACACATAGGCAGTAAATGCAGGGCAGCTGACATGTACCTGCTAAGCCTCAGCAGCGATGCTGTACTGAGCACTGTACCTGAGCACTTATTTCAGCAGATCTTTTGCCAGTGTAAATTTTGTCTGCAGCGGGAGGGCCAACAAGTGCAATTAGACCAGCTAACCTTTAAAACACAGACAAAGCTAACCCTAAGGCCACCCAGAAGCAATTTAGAAGCAAGAGGCTAAGCAGCTGTCCTTGGGTGGCTAAAAAGTACTTTTATGGGCCCAGTTGCAGGGAGTCAGGACTGGAAATCATCACCTCTGTTCTCCAGGTCTGGGTCCTGCAGACCTCAGTTCCACGGTAACTGGAACCAGATCTATGTACTTGCATTGTGGATAACTCTCATCACGCCAGCTCACACAACCGCATTTTTGACAAATTATCCAGCCTATATGAGATGGAATTTAGCCTGGCTTTATGCTTTTATGCTAGTTTTGGCCCTGCTGTCAGAAATCAGACGATTCCTAATGTAGCGTAACACTTGCCAGCGGAAAGTTCACCCAGCTACATTTTTTTTAGAACATTTTTGAGGTAGAAAAGTGACTTTACACTGGATCATCTTGTTTTGCGCTGCTCTGCCATCAAGTTTTGATCTGGGACTAGGAACCCAAGAGCTGGATTTACCGTACCACTGAATCACAGTCTTCATATCCCTATCACGAATCGGAGACAGAGGGGCCGGTGGCTAATTACTTGCTGTCTGCAAAGCACCCCGAGGCCCACTGAGAAAGGCATGGCAGTAAGTGACAAGTGTTACAGATTATTCTCCAAGTTAATAGCCCTTTACTTTGCAGTATATCCTTGACCTTTGCTGTCATACCCTTCCTACCTCCCCACTCCAAACCACAGAGGGTTACGATACAGAATACATCTGTTTCCTGTTTCATAAATTGCAATTGCACATTTCCAACAAGCACTCTTGTCTGAGATTTAGAGGCAAGCAATTTTATCTGGAAATAGTACGTGCTCCTGAACCTATCTGGCTCCTTTGTATTGCGCTGCCTGCTGAAAACGAAGAATATCCAAATACAGTAGAAACTACTTTCCTGTTATTTGGAGAAGTTTGCATCATCCCTTTTTTCTCTTACTGCTATCAAAAGTAAATAGCTATCTGAGATATTCTCATGTATTTAACAGAAATAATTAATTTAAACAATGCACAGACAGAAAAGACATGCATTAATTACTTAAACATGTCATAAATATTCCCTAATAAGTTATTATTAATATTTTTCTTGTCTCTCATGAGAACCTGTGGGCCAAGTACGAATATGTGCTGGCTTCACTACTTCACTGAAGTGAGGCCACTGGGTAAAATCCTGGCCAAAAGAAATTAGTGGTTAGAAGGCCCCAGTGACTTGGCTATAGGCTACATCACACATTTCTGCAGAAATGTCTCGTGAGCCTCATCTTTCACCTATGCAGAAGTGAAATGAAACTTAAAAACCAAACACCCTTTCTATATGCCATTGTGCACTATGCCTTTTCATCTTTGGGATGATACTTGAGGCTGGACTATGCCAGTGTAACCAGTCACCACTGTTGTCTGCTACTGATCCACAGTTATTTACTGTCAAGCGGGGAAGCAGCATGGTCCCATTGCTGGAAGTTTTGGCCCAGTCCCTTTTCCTCCCAGGTGGGAAGGCTGCAAGCACACCCTGCCAGTATCTGTACCTCGGCTGATGAGTGGTAACTGCTGAAAGTCAGTTGTGTAAACTGTCATACACTTGATGAGGTAACCCGTGACTGGAGAATCAGCCAGCACGGCGTGATCCAGGCAACACTTTCAGGAAAGGGCATGCTTTGTAACACACCGGACACCAAGGCAGGGGCTGTTCCCAGCACGGTTAGAAATGAAAGGCTTTGTGCAATACAGCCATTCAAGCTCATGCAAAGGTGCTTTGGAACAAAGCCTGGCCATCCCACTGTTTAGGCTTTCTATCACCTTTGCTAACAGTTTGGATGCAGGCTGGAAGCTCTCTCTCCTGCCGTGATGGTAGCCACTGAGGCTGAGAAAAATGCATCCACTTGACCACTCCTCTCCCTCTGCCTTTTCTGCTTTCTGGTGTTGTTTAAAGGAGGAGTCCTTCCAAATTGAGCCTATCTCCCTGCTGTTTCAAGTTAAGCAGCTTGAAACGGATGGGCCCAGCCATGTGCTTAGGGATAAACATTTGTGAAAATATTTGCAGACATAGGACCCTAATCTAGAGAACAATGTTGATCCCAGATACCATTTTGTTTATGAGTGTCAATCCCAGGGCATTACTGAAAGCCCAAGGGAAAAGCTTGCATTTTGAGATGCTTACAGTACCTAGGTCTGATCCCACACAGCCTGTCTCAAGCAAGCAGCCTTTACTCACCAGAACAATCAGTATCTACTACACAACTAAAATCTCAGGCTGGTGTATGATGCATACATTTTGCAGACAGAGTTGGAAGCTGAAAACATGCAGATGTGCAAAAGTATCGGCACTTCGCAGGGCAAGAATTTGCAAATGTTTTGGCCAGCTCTAAGTCCATCCACAGGAAAAGCACGTATGGACTGCCTGTGTATAGAAAGAGGAGAGATAAAACGAAACAACAGCCACACAGGCCTGCTGTTGCTTGAGAAAGTTAAATACCCATCTCATTAACTTCATACTTGTTACTTGGAATATTCCTTTCTCCTTGCTGATGCACCAAATGCAAACAGCTCGATCACTCGCAGGCTCTGTGTTGCATTGATCCGCAGGGTATCAGCTCTCTGCTACAAGTTTTTGTCACTCCAGTTCTTCCTTCTAGCTCCTGAGGTACAACAAGGTCTTCCGAAAGAGTTGCTGCTGCCCAAATGTGAAACAGGAACCAAACCTGTGAACCTCAGGTGCACACTCTATATAAGCCCTCCTTTCCTCTCTCCAGTGAGCACACAGAGCAGTTCCTCTTTGTGCTAAACAAAAACTATGGCACCCAAGCTTTTAGCTTGGAAAATAGCAGCCCAGGCTCTCAGTTTATCTTAAACCTCAGTGTGTGGGTCAGTGCAATGGCCAGCACACACAGCTTCATGCCAGAGCCTAGTTTTCTGTGAGAGGCAATTTTAGCAAGGACTTTTGAGACTTAGAGTCATGGTGCGACAACAGTGAGAGACCTGTCAAGAGAAGGGAGAACTGAGGGATTCCTGAGTTGCAGGCGATCGCCTGGTCTTTTCCGGGGCAGAAACCGGTGTTTGGGAGTTACAAAGCTGGTTTCATGTGTTTACAAGAAGATCTGCTGCGCACACAATTTGCTGATGTTTCCCAGGCAGCTTCACAGACGTGACGAGGATAAGGATAGGCCCCTCGAGACCCAACTAGCTTATAAACAGCACTCGTATTTGTAGTGGCTCTTTTCCTGTGAGATCTGAACCCAGCTCATCTGAAAGGTTTTCTGCAGAAAGTAAATCAATTAATGCCTTTAAACCAGCGAGAAGAATTTCTCATATATCATTTCTGTAGTGAGAAGGTACACTGTGCCAACACTGTGATGCCCTCTTAGAGTGATGTGCCAGCTTCTGATAAAATCTTTGGACAAGATCTCTGCTAGAGACGTAGCTGTGAAAATGATTTTACAACAGGCAGTGGGCTCTTTTTCTTGACTCATCACTTGATGTGGTGGTAATAATTTTGCAAGAGAATAATATTTTTATCTATGTCCTTTTATCCTAAACATAAACAGACTTCTTTGTTGTTATTTCTTCTTTTTTTAGCCTAAATTTCTTCTCAAAGGAAGCTTTGATCCCCCTGTGTACACAGACGCAGTCTCTGGTAGATTATGGAGGCTGAAGAACTGAAAAGATCCTACTTTTATAGACTAGTCAGATTTTAAGCTGTATTTCAAGAGGCCATACCAGATTTAGGAGGAAGGAAAGAGAAAATATATTGTCAGATCAGCATTAATTTCAAGAGAAGAAAGGAGGGGATCCTTATGTGTGTTTTGTCTACCACAATCAGGAAATGCAGCAGACATCTCTTCAGCATCATCTGCTGTCCTTATTCGTTCTCCTAGGTTGAGGCACACTGGAGAGAAAGGATTTTGCAGCCCTAGCAGAAATGTTTGTGAAATGTTTATCTGATCAGCTAAAGACTTTGAAGGCTTGCTTTGGGAATGAGTTCTAACACTTCATAATTTAGATGCAACCGAGAGGCTTAGTGTCTCCATTTTGCCTTTTTTTTGAGGCAACAAATTGGTGTTTTGTACCAACAGCAAGAGTTAGGACAAAGTCAGGCTGCCAGACTTCACTGAACATATGGAGTTATATGCTGTTTCATGCTATCAGACACACTGTATGTATGTTCACTGCATAAGCTGTCCCTAGAAGGTAAAAAACAACCCCAAACCCCAGGTATTGCTGCTAACTGCAGAAACCATCTGCAAATGTGCAGTGAGATGTATGCTCTCTCTCCCTCTGCTCTGCATGGAGGGAAAACCTGATACTAGGCCTTATTCCTTTCTACAGCAAGAAAGAGATTGCATAGTAGGGAAAAAGCATTGTATGCATCTCTCTGCGCTAACAGAACACTGACTTTTTGACATGGAAAAAATGATGCAACTGTCAGAGACACATAAGCAGCTTGGGAAAAGCCAGTTCTTTACTGACCTGCTCCAAAGCTTATCACAATCCTGGGCAGCCAGCCTCTGCCTCCTGCTCTATTGCATGTGATAAGGGTGAAGCTTAGAAAAAGCAACCCGTGTTATCATCTTTGTACGCTACCCAGCACATCCTAAAGGTCAGGCTACCAGAAAGATACATGGAAAGGTTTTGGTGTGATTAGGCTCCAAGCTAGATGGTTACGGCTCACATCAAGCAGAACTGTGTGGATTGACACACTCAGCTTCTGTGGTCAGGGTCATATTTGCAACTGTATTCAGGTCTTTTCTCTGCTTTGATTTCAGGCGTTTCTAGCAGCTTGGCTACTTTATGCATTTCAATGGACAAACGTTTCTGACTTTCCAGACGATGTCCAGCACAGACAACTCAAGACATCTTCAGTAGCAGCTGTACCAAGCTCACCTTTCTGACTACTGTTTCAGAAATTTTCAGCTTCCTCCTCAAGCTGAATCTTTGGTTATTACATTTCTCTTTGTTTGCAGGTGCTATATATTCATTCATATCATCTCAAAGACCATAAACTCAGACATATGTCAGTCTGAATTTCCAGCTTCAAAGGAAAAACAAATCAAATCAAAACCATCAGAAAGACTATAACGTTCCTGCTCCTCCTTCTGACTACTTGGACAAACACCATTTTGTCATAACACATCAACTCACTATGCAATTCCAGAGCTGCATCAAGTTCACTTTTAAAGTACATCTACCCTTTCATTCATACTCGTCCAGTAAATGCACCCTGTTCTGAGCTCAGCATTGCAGTGGTGGGGCCATGCCAATACTCCAGGTAGTACTTTAAAGTCAGCTCCTTTTAAAGCTACAAATTAGAGTACTAGGACTTCAGTAGAGACTTAATCTAGGCTGAGTCCAACCTAGTAATGCCTGAATTATCATCAGAGAAATGTATACCAACATACTCAAGTCTCATGGTGGGAAAGTCTCCCAAGAATGAGTGATGAACCCTGTAACTTCCATTAGCAGTAACTTGCTTAAATGCAATTAATTCCCACAAATCTCCTGATGATACCAGTTATCTCCTACAGACACTGCTGTAATCTCCTATAGTCTTCAACCGCAAAAAAAGAATTCTTTCTCTGTAACTTTCATTTTCTCTATGGAGAGCATTATAATTTCTGCTTTCTTAATTTTCAGTGTCAGAGAGTTGCTCCGGACAATCTCCCCAGTCTCTT
>NW_010186078.1:46260-48432 GCF_000695765.1 Mesitornis unicolor
TCACCTTGCCTTTTTCTTTCCCTTTTTATTTATTTATTAATTAATTTATTAGAATTTTTAATTTCTTTTTCAGAAATTGGCTGCAATTTGATTGTACTATTCCTGGTATCGCTTCATCTATGCAACTTTCATTGCTGAAGCAAACGGCACTGGAGCTTAAGCAATGTAAGTTCAGAGCCACAGATGAGATAACCGAGGCAGGAATGAGATGAGATGATGCCTTGCTCTTGCGAAAGGGAAATACAAATTGCTGAGGTTGTAAACAAGCGCTTCCTGATGGATCAAAAGCACAACATTACAGGGCGGCAGCAAAGGATACTTTCAACATTTTCAGGGCTCTGGTGTTTAGGATTAATTTAGCATATTTTGCTTTTGCCACGATTTTAAATCTTTCCTATCACCACAAGGCAATGAGCAACAAGCACGATGTATTTTAATATTTGCAGTTGCACAAAGATATTGTAATATTTGAAACTTGTTGCACTCCATGGGATGCTTGAAAATATTCCTTCAAAAGGAAATTACAGTTTAGATATAATTTCTGTAAGTTCTACTGGCTACAAAGAAAATGTTTGTTTTTACTGCCTTCCATGATTCCTTGAATGTACTGAGCACTATAAACGTTTCTGGCAAAAACTGCTGTTTATTTACAAGTTTTATTAGTACTGTACCAGATGACTAAACGTTAATGAGTAAACGTTGGTATAAATATTATTGAGTATGACTATCACATTTACATCCAAAGGAAAAAAAAATACTATAAAGAGGCAAAACCATCCTGCCTTTAGGAGAATAAAATATAAATGGATATATCAGGAAAACTGTAACTTGGGTAATGAGCTGAGGCACAGAGAAATGAAGGGACCTACCCAAGGGCACCTAAGAAAGTCACACAGACCCAGATGATCCTACATTTCCTCATTCTTTTTTTGACTTATGTCCAGGGTGAGAACTTCACAGAGTAAACTTTGGCCCTCATTAGGTGCTTCTAGAGCTGTATGATTATTTATGTCCCTTTTTTGTTTGCAAGCCCCAATCCCAGCTGGCATTTATTCAGAACACAGCATAGCTGGGCACTGCCATGCCTGCAGTGAGCTGACAGCAAAGCCCCACTCCTAGATCTGAGTCACCTAAAAAAAGGCAAAATACATTGTCAAGCATCAGACCCATCCACACTGATTTTCATTGGCAACGCTTCAGGCTTCCTCCTCTATTCATCTATTCCCAGTTTGTATTCAGGGAGATCTGGCTTGCAACTGAGGCAGAGGAATTCCCTTGATCCTGCATGGTAGGAAGAGGTACAAAAGCAGCAGCTTCCTAGGGCAAGATTGACAGAGGTTTTGGAGCTTAAGATCAGAGGGTTCAGAAAATCTCAGGCTATACTAATTAATTAATTGCTTCTGTGGTATTACATCTGAAAGAGGACTGCTCTTTTCTGATGAAAAGCAATTAAAATGAGCACAGTCTGCATTTCTAGGATTCTATTTATGTTTGCAGTGCCTGTCAGAAATGCTACAGGAGTACCTTCTGATTTCTAGTTTTATGTTGGACTTCATCTGTCTCTGCTCTAAGATGTAACAAGATTATGAAATCTATGCTGGCAACTGCATTAATTCAAAATTGCTTTCCCTTGTGAGCACGATGCAGGAATTAATATATGGCTATGAACTTTCCAGATTCACTTACAATCTGGATCTCTGCTAAGCAGATCCCTACAGATAACTGTTTATTCTTATAAACTAAGTTCCAAATTTCCTAACAAAAAGAAGTATGAAGGAAATCCACAACTAAAATAATAATTCTTTTTTCTAACTTCTATCCAGTTTGGGTTTGAACTTATACATTGTGTTTTAGACAGCTGAATAGCTTTGTTTCATTCAGTACAATTTTCCGTTTGATTGGAACTTCCAGTAAAAGGTCTTTCTGTCCTGTACTCTCTATCCTTGTGTTTTGCTTTTCTTCACTGCAAAGGAAAATAAAAATAAACAGAAATATTTCTACCCCTTTTGCACTGGTATAGGTGAATGTCCAAATGCATAACACAGCTATGGAGAATGTGCCTGTCCTGTAAGGAGCAGCTTGGGAAGGAAACGAAGAAAAACCAGCACTTGTGAGTGGGTGATTCGAACTCAAGTGAAATACAGCATCGTTTTCTTATCTATACCCCCTGCT
>NW_010186078.1:48463-67997 GCF_000695765.1 Mesitornis unicolor
TCACTTTGACTTCAGCCACCCCCATGGAGGCTTCTCTGTGTGGAGTCAGGGTTCAAGTTCAGGCTAGATGCGCAGTGGAAACCCATCCTGTGTCAAGGAACAGTTCAAAAACTTCACATTTTTGGTGTCTATGCCAAATGTTGTAAGCTATCCCAGTCTTGCTGAGAAAAAAAAAAGCAAAAAAATAAAAGTGTTTCTGATATTGCCAGTACCGGAGACCAAGCAGGAATTTTTTTCTGATGGAAGAAGAACACTTGGCTGCATTC
The DNA here is from genome assembly GCF_000695765.1 of Mesitornis unicolor. Lineage (NCBI taxonomy): Eukaryota > Metazoa > Chordata > Aves > Mesitornithiformes > Mesitornithidae > Mesitornis > Mesitornis unicolor. Next base: position 48,730 of record NW_010186078.1, read on the forward strand.
TTTTCAGAAAAAATACTGTTGTTGGGAGGGAAAATCATAGTATTTTGGTCCATCATAGCACTAGCCTGTTTCCTCTGGCCTCAAAGAAAGCTTTCCATGACATATCCTGATAGAGCTACAGGTAGAAGCATGAGCCTTCTCTTCCTATGCAGGCATCTCTGCACTGAGAATATCCCACACAGGCTTCACAAACTGCTCACAGCTTGCCAGCAGACAGAAAAGGTACTCAAGGCTTTCATTTTGAGCAGGCAATCACCACTGATCTGAGGAACCAGCCCTCACCTCATTTTCTCCATGCAGTGTGCAGCTGGTCCCTGCCACTGAAGAACATGACCCTGGCAGCTTAGTGGGGACATAAAGAAATTATGGATGACAACTCCATCCAGAGTTATCTAAATCAATCAGAGGAACTTGGAAAAGATATAATATATATTTCAGGTTGTAAACTGACCTTTAGCTACTGCAGGCTGAAATACTTTTCTGAAGCAGAATATCTTGAGAATTGATTGATAAAGGGCTTTCTATGCTTTTCTCTGAAGCACTGAGCAACGACCACTCTTGTAAACGAGAAACCAGCTACGTGAACCGTTTGTCTAATCCAGGCTTGCAACCCTTGGATCTTAAAGGTTTCAGGTTTGTATAAATGTGTGCATATGCATACACATACGTGTGTCTGTGTAATTCAGCAGGGAAAATGAAGGACAGATGCTTCTACAGACTTACAGGCAATCAAGATACCATTGCCAGAGTTTTACTCAAGCGAAGCTGTTACTATTCTCAGTTTTATTTGGATTTTACTTTAACTCTGAAGAATCACGTAAAATATACCTTCCTGGAAAATATAATATGAAAGGATCCTATTGAAGGAACCGCTGGCCTTGCCAATGAGCTGTAAAAGAGGGAAAGACTTTTGGAAACTAGTGTTCAAAAACTGGGCAGGAGGACTGGAAACTTTGCAGAGATGCTGTTCTGTTGTCCTGTCCTGTTTATCTTCTTTTCCTTTTCTTGCTCAGCTGGCCAGTGGTTAAGAAGAAGTATTTTGACTTTTGTGACTCATACTTACCAGAAACATTTTGCTTTGGGCATTTCCTTGTTGCCATGATCTTGGTTCCCTTCTCTCTGTCTATCCCATTTAAATGGAAAGACACCAACTACTATGTGGAAATATTACATGTTCTTGCATGAAGAGAAGTGCATTGGTCATGTCCTAATCTTTCCATTACAGCAACCCAGGAACAACTGCAAATAACATTTGGGATCGGAGGAGAACCCATCTGCTGAGCCACTGACGTCTGAGAGGGTCCTGTCTATGGCTTAAGCAACACCCAGTTCATGGGAAGGGGATGGTTAAAAAGCCAGAGAAAAAGTTTGGCTCTGGTTCAGACTCATATCTGTACTGGTAGCGTGGAAGAAAACCCTTTTTTTTTTCCAAAAACACCATATGGGATAACACCCATTGTTTCCTCCAATCTGCTTTGTTATCCTACGGGGTTGTGCAGTTTGCTCACCATGTACGAGTAGCTTCTCCAGAGGTTTCTAAGAGGGTGCAAAGATTACACTTCCAGTGAAGTGTCATGGAGAGGGAAGCAATGGTCACACTGCCCTGTCTCTGCACTGTGGGAGCTCCTCAAGTCGGGTGTGCCCCTGCCTCTTGCTTTGGGTGCTGAAATCAGCAGAAAGTCCCTCAGGACTTCAAGAAACAGTGAATCAGAGTTCCTTTCCAACTCTGAATCACAAAGAAAACAACCTCAGTATGAAGGAGTTATCCACGGGCCCACTCTGTGCAGGAGGCTCAGAAAGCCCCGGTCCCACCTATGAAATCCACGGGTCTGCACCAACTATCAGAGAAGAGGCACCGTCTTACAGCTGGTGACAGCCATCGCTAGCAGAGCTTTTGTGACTACCTCTGCCCTCTCCTGGATGCATGATGGAAAGTGTGGTATCACTTCAGACAGGAAGACTTTCAGTTTCAGGTTTTGGTTATAAGCGAGGTTTTCTCATTTCCGTTATTCAGCACCAAGAACTGCATTATAGTCAATGGAGAGCCACCAAATAATCATGGTGAGAATGGACCCAAGTTACTTCTGATCCACCAATATAAGCATTTTGTCAGCTATCCTGACTACCTGAGAAGTTCTGAAATTCAGAGTGATCGCCTTTCTCAGAAGTGGGTGAACCCTCAGCAGCCATCCCCTAAGTTTCTACAACGTTCCTCATCATCTTTCTCAGTATCATGTGGTAAACCAAGGGCAAGCACAACATTCTTTGTGTCTACTGTTTGCCAGTGTTACAGCTGAGTGGATCCCAAACATTATTGAGAAATAAGCCCCTCCTTGTCCTCAACATTACTCATTTTTTAACAGATGTGTACGTGAAGGAGGGTGTCTTGAAGGTCAATCTACAAGGTCTAGTAGGCAGCCAGCAATCTTCAAAGAATATCTGGAATTACTGTGCAAGTGGAAAGTATTAATAAGCACATGTCACAAATCCACATGACTCCACCCAAAAACTCAGTGGGGTTATCCTTCCTTTCTCCAACAGCCTACCTCAGCCTCTGAGCTATGGTAACTATTGGAAAGAGCTGGAGGTCTGGATCATAACTGCTGCTTTTTGCAGGGCACATTATAAGTTATAATAATATGGTACAAACCCAACCCTTTCCATGGCTTCTGACTCCTGTAATAACTTGTCTCTCACCCTGACAGGCGATCATGTTTTGCCTGTTGTGCTGCCAGTGTTCTGACTGCTCAGATTGTCTGGCTGTTCCAGCAAGATCCTAAAGCTTTCTGGCCCTCTGAGGCTTATCTTGGTCCATAGAGTCCAGCAGAGGATGTCTGCACCAGAAATAGTCCTGGTTTTGCTCAATGATCTCATGCTGAATATCCATCCTTCTACCTCCTCAAATTAATAAAGCAAGCATTTCTACATTATTCCTTTCCTATCTTTCAGCAATTGATGCAAGCCATGCAGATCTGTTGTCATCCTCATTTTAATTTGTCTGGACTGGGACATGAAAAACCCTCAGACTTTTCAGAAGAAGCCCAGATGAGATTTTTCAACTATGTACCATTCACAACCAAGGTCAGTGGACCAACTCACATCCCTTTAAACACCAGGATATGCAATGGCAAACTCAGCATCCTGTACTCTGACACCCAACTGAAGCCAGACTTGGTTTAAGGGACAATTCCCACCCAGGAGGCCTGGGTGCATTCCCCTGTTAGAAGAGGAAAAAGGTTTTATAATGCTCAGTGGCCTCACACCTGGCTTGAGTGCATGAGTCTGGTTTAAGTCTTGGAGTCAGTCTTTGGCCATCTTTGGTACAAATTTAAACCAAACCTCAGGCTATTAGTTTGTGTTAAGAGTCAGGAAGAATGCCAAGCCAACTCACAACACAGAGATTAAAAAAGTGACTGAGCACCATATTCTCTCCTTTATTCTTTGCTGATGAATCCACTGCTGCAGATCTGAGCTATGGAATGAATACTGCAGGAGGCCAGCAGGTACTTAAATCATCCTGTGACGTGCTTTAATATCTTACCTGTGGTTTCAACAGCACGCCTTGTGACAATTTAAAATTTGGGGCAGAAATCTGTAAACTGGACTACTTCAGCTAAGACTCAAATTGTTGCACTCAGGGAAACTTCTGCAGTGCAGAACCTCTGGTCTGGCTGATGACCATCATTTCCCTTGATCTTCTGTAAGCCAAGTGTCTCCCATGCATCAGCACCCTGCCACACAGCTGTGGATGCTCAGTGTTACAAGGCATCTGTGCAAGAGCTCCTATGAATTAGAACAGCATTATCTCCAGATTAAAAAAAAAATACGTGTTTTGAGCGCAAATCAGAAGCATTTCTGGATTTCTTGAGTGCTCATCTTAAAGATAAAAAGTTTTCTATAGATATTTCCCCAGAGTTCACAATCTTTCCTTTAAAAAGACTTACTTTTAAAAATTCTGATTCCCTGACCAAAAAAAAAGAAAAAAGCAAAACTAATTGGCCAGAGTATTTTTTTATCAGCTACAGACATGCTACAAAGTTATCTGAATTATCACTGAAGGAGCCCTAGCAGTGGAGAGCTGGTGTTCCACCTCAGCTAAGCAAATGAAGTTTTGAGTACGTGCAAGACGTAATGTTAAGCAAAAGGAACGTGGAGGGGATGAATCGTTGGCCTGTGGGCTGTTTATCAGATCTACTCTCACTTTTCTCATGCAGCTCTGTGGGAGGCCTTTCTGTAGGACATGATAATAAAAGCTGGGATGTTTTTCCACCAAAATTTTTTCATGCTTTCTTTGCTTTTGCTGTAGATCCCAGAGACCAGATGGCTCATATTAAAGAAAGAACAACTTACTTAACTTCTCTTTGGGGATGTATTTGGGGAAGGAAGGGAGAAAGAGTTCATTCTTTTTGAAATGAGAGTTAAATTGACACATGGTGGATAAATGGCAGGCAGGGGCCATGCATGTTATTGATAAAAAAAGAGAATAGGCCTGAACAGCGAGGCTGATCACTGCAGGAGCTGAAAGTATCTTCTGAAAATAACTTTCATCAGGATAAGCTTCCCTGTAATGTCTACAGAGTACCTACACTTAGTAATTCCACTCAAACAGCTCCCACTTGACACCCTCTATGAAAATATGCTCTCAGCTTACCTAGCCAATTAATGAGAATTTTTATGTCTCTTTTAAATTACCTCTGAGTGTATTAAATTCAAACACATCCCATGGGCTGCAGTCAAAGGGTGAGGAGTGCTGAATAGCCAGGAGGGCAAGGCTACCTTGACCCTGCCCCAAGTGCAGCTAGCCACCATGCAGATGGGAACTGGGAAATCACACTTCACCTCTTGCCTTGTGGTTCCCACCTACTCGGTGCTTCAGGTTGCTTCTGCATCCCCCAGCTCTGATGTGCACAAGCACAGCACCCAGGCTGCCCAAGCCTCTTGAAGCTCCTTTGGCCATCCTGTAAGAGTGACCTGAGCGCTTGGTCATTGTGAGGACCTTTGTCTCATAGGAGATCTGCATTTGGGCAGACCCCACTCCAGCCCAACCTTGCATCAAGTGGGGCAAGGCTGTGAGGGATGACATAACTTCTTCATCTATGCAGCTGCTTCAGCAATGACAGCAGTGAATGATGGCAGTGTGCTGTGGTGCCTGCTGATTACACACACTTTAGTCATCCTCCCACTGTTATTTGGGCTTCCGTGTCTGGCTGGGTTCATCTGCTAGTTCTTATAACACCCTGACAACATAAGTCACCTTCTTGCACAACAAATCCCTGTGCTTAGCAAATTGGGACCCCAGTCCTCCATTTGAGCTTCTTGCTGATACTCTGTGCAAATGTCATCGTTCACGAAAGAAGCTGCACTCCGTAAATCATTCCCTTGACAGTGCTTGGAGAATGGGATATGGACATCACTGGGGTACTGAGATCACTCCTCACAAATCCCAGAGAAGCACAGGAGAGGTGGAATAAACTTCCACAGCACATCCATTCCATACCCTCTGCAACCGTAAGACAGACTTAACAAAATAAGGCTGTTAGTAGAAAAGACCAAAAACCCTCAAAAATGATAATATGTTACTGGAAGGCAGTGAGAGACCACAGGCCTTTTAGTGTCCTGAGGTCTTGCAATGGTAGAGAACTGACATATCCTTAAGAAACAGACTACAGCTCATTTCTGCCAATGCAAACACAACGCAATTTCAGTGGCAGGTGGCATCAAGACACGAGAAAGCAAACAGACATTGCTGCGGTGTCTCCAGCTACAGATGTGTAGTACAGCTGAAGGAACACCACATATTCCTCAACTCTTCTGAGCTTCCTTCAGTTTTCTGAATTTTGTGGCTTGCATGCACCAAGAGTCTTAATGGAGATCATTTCCTCCATCTTTCCTAGAGCTATAAAGTGGCAGCTACTCTGTTAGGACTTATTAGCTCCCACTGGGACGGAGGAACTGAGATTCACATGAGTCATTAAGTTTAAGCCCTGCCGGCAGGATGACCATGAAAAATTATATTTTAGAAGGGTTTTCATTGGCACTGCTTACCCAGTTAAATGCTTATAGCATAATTACTAAGGGGAAAAGGATGTTTTCAGAAAAAAAAAAAAGAAAACATAACCCAAACAGAAAAATACACCACAGAACCCAAACAAACTACATACATTTCTACGAGTTATTTATGGTGGAATTGGCTGTTCTGCTTAAACAAGTTACAGGGATCAGGTCGTCTGTGTCCACAAAGGCAAGAACCTGCCTGGAAGCTTTATTTTAATTCAAGGATGAGCAACAGAAAAAGCTACTGTCTGCTGCAGAGATCAGTAGCATAAAAACACACCTGGTCAGAAATCCTTCTCGGGATATTTTTTGTGTGGCATAAAAGGACAAACTCAAAAGGCTGCTTGAGCTCAAGTTTGCTTTTTACTTTCAGTCAATGCTAGGAAACCCAAAACTTATAGCCAAAAAGCATTCGTGCAGTCCACACAAGTATCTGAGTGATAGGTTTTTTTTCTTTGTGGTATTTTGACTAGATTTAATGAAAATATATCGCAATTGGAGATAATAATTAGCAAAAGTCGCCATCAGCAAGCTCTTTAAATCTTTCACTCTCTCCTCTCAGCAGAGTTTTCCCTTCCTACAATTTCGGTATTACCACCTAAATTAGCCCAGCTTCCCAAAACGCTGTAACTTGGATCATCCATCTGCCTCTGTGCTGACTCACAGGAAAGCTGTGGACAGCAGCTTACAGACAATACTTTCCATCTGTCCGTGATGCTCGGGTCACTAAACATGACACAACACTGGTGCAGCACCATGGTACCCCCATGTGAGGTGAGCTGGTCAGATCAACACGTTGCTGCCTTGTCACACTGGTCTCCTGGTGCTTGACAGTGCACTTTTTTCTCTGCTTAGTCTTGTAGCAAGACTCCTTCTCTCCCTCTCTTGAGCTGTCCAGTCCCTTCTTACCAGCTCAGCAAAGGCTACTGACACAGTGGTTGGGAGTAAGGAATGAGTTTCACCACCTGAGCCCACTGCTATAACACGTAGCTGGAAGTCATCCTGCCATACAAGCACTGCTTTGTAATATGCTGAGAAATATAGGTTCCTCAGAATTTGGCTTAGCCAGCACCATCGGCTCCTGATGACCATCTAAGTGCCCTTCCACCAGGGCACCAGGAGGAATTGATTGTATTGAAAAAACATGCTAAAATTGGAAATGGGTTAAAAACAGATGGACAGACCTCATCACTTGTTTTTTGTTTGCTTTTGCAAAACCAATACCAAGAATGGTTTGGCTGCAGGCCTTATTTCTGAGCTCATAATATTCATGGGTGGATCTGAGGATCAGAGAAATGGTTTCTGTCAAGAGCTGTCAGCAGAAAAACAGCAAACTATTATCCATTTCAGTATGCTCCCACATTTACATAGCTGAACTTGCTCTGACCATCACCACATCTGTCACTATGGGTTTGCAAATTAAATGACTGACTGAATCTGTGAGGCTGCTTCATTGCACTTCAGTACTGGAGCATCCCCTCCATATTCAGACTGGGACCATGCAGAAGATGCAACTGTTCCTCAGCCAAGGGTCATCAGCTCCGTAGGTTGTTCCTAGAGGGGCCAAGTGCAAACTAATATTGTAGACTCTGCTTGGGTGTGAACATGCAGGAGAGAGTCTCCTCTCTACTCAGATAGCTCCCCAAGTCCCAGAGTGTAGGGCCTATAGGTACTTAACATCTCTAGAGGGGAGTACTGCCAGAAACACCTAATTTCCCAGTAGTGAGACAGGACAATAGAACAAAAAATTAACCTAAGGGCACTGCTGACTCCCTTTCTGTCTCCCTCTCTCCTTCCTCCCACTCACATCTATGCAAATCCACGTACATGTGAGTATCTGGCCAAAGTCTTGTCAAGTGTTACTCAAAGATAATGCTACTAAGTTCAATGGTATTGTTCAAGCCACAGCTATTTGACTTGATAATTGCATAAGCCCCTGTATTTTAGGAGTCTAATAAGTCTCTGGTTAATGTGGAATAAGACAGGTTTACGTGCTGTTACGTATCCAGAATTACTTGTGGGTCCTACAGTCTTAACCTAATCGGGAAAACACTTAAACAAAATTTATCTTCCACACCACTGACATCCATTGGACTACATCTGCATCAACACGCTGCTTTATAAAGCATTAATCAGTAGAGAGCCCCATAATTTTCAGTGTTATTAACTTTTATGGAAAATAACTTCTCAGCTGTTTGGCATTGTACCATTCCAGTATCCAGCCATGGAATATTATTATTAAATGTGTTTCCTCAGGCCTTATCACTCTCACATTCCCATATCAGCTGCCTTTTTCAATAGGTTCTTCATTTGTAAGGAAACATTAAAGCCTTACTGCATGAAAGGTCTCATTCTTAGTCATTTGTTTTTCTTCCCAAGCATTAAAGTTCTCCAGCTAAAGGATCTTCTGCTCCCTACAATGCACACCATGGGCTGATCTACAGACTGAAATACTATATAATAATATTGGAATAGCTACTGCTGCAGAGGAGCAGCAGCACAAGCCTCTGTTCATATTTCAGCCATTGAGACTGAATCTAGATCTGTGGGGACCATGCCTGGGTATGAGAAGGTATTCAAGCCACTGAGCCAATCATTCCTATGTGGTCCTTCCAGTTTGGGAGTGAATTTGTGCCAAATTAAGTGATTTGCCATCCTACATCCTGTCCACAGCATTGCAGCAAACAAATTTACTTTGCACAGATGTCTGAACAAGCTGTTGTAGGATTTGTTGTAGGCTTTGGTAAAGATGGGAGATCCATTGCCAATTAACTTCGCTTTGCATGAAGCAAAGTGTCTCAACCTTGGCAGGAAAGAGAGATGAAACTCATTCAAGCAGTGACTGTTATCAATAGTCTGCTCATTTTTCTCACTGTTCATGATGCATTTTACTTCATTGCTAGAACTAATAGTGAACTTTTTCTAACTATAGCAAGCAAGCAGATCTTCATCTCTTTTCCTCTCCACTCATTTAATCAGCAGATATGTGCTGTTAATGGTGTTAGACCAATTATTTGGAGTTGCAATTCAGCCAGATTTTTACTAAACAAGGATCTGATCTAATACCTCTGAATTCCTCTGCTTGCTCAAGCAAAGCTACAAAGCCTGTGCTGTGACTCTGCCAGCTTCCGTTGGCTAAGTTGGTCAAGGCTGAACTCTTTCTGGATGGGAGTTTTCCAAGAAAAATCCAGTGACCAGCCAGTGTTCATGGGCACTGTGCTGTCAGAGGAGCAGTATTTCAGATGTGGTCATACCCAGGCATGGAATCAGGACTGACTCAAAGGGAAGAATACCACCCCCTGAATCACCAGCACAGCTTCCTGCAAACCTTGAGGTTTCCTGGCCATACATCAGAAGAGGTTTCTGTTCCTTTTGACGTTTTTGTTTACCCTTGAAAATTTTCCACTATGCCAGACTTGTGTGGATGTTTCTCATTGGAGCAAGTCAGACACTGACCCAATTGGTTTACTTGGTTTAGGATATACCAACGCCCTACCATCCCACCAACCTCCTGTGAGGATCCGAGGCTTTGCAGCAACTCTGATCAGCCATGCTGAGGTGGGCACTCTTACCAAGAGTCTCACATGGGAACTTGGTCCTCTTAGCTGATCTTCTCTAGAGCTTCTCCAAGGTTACTGAGAGGAAAAGGAAGGAAAAGGGGAAAATATAGAGGGAAAAGGAACAAAACCACTATCCCCAACTACTTATTTCCTCCAGAGCCTGTGCCTGGCACAGCAACATTTAGCAGCAGGTTCTTGTGCAAAAGCTCTGCATCCAGCCTACCTTGCCGGAAACACTGCACAACACCAAAAGCAAGGCTTCCTCTGCCTAGACCCTCGTTGGAAGCTCAGATGCAGATCTATGACTTTCTCTGTGACTACTACTCCCCAGTTCAGGGCTGGGCTTTGCAGCCCTATGCTTGTGGGTGGAATGAAATGGCATCAATTGATAATAGTTCTTTCACTTCTCCCTGTCATACAGAAACAACTTTCTGACAAATTACTGAGGCTGAGGGTTTGAAATGTCCCTGATGAGGCCAAGTGCAGACCCAATGACAAGCAGCTCTGCTCTCTGGCTCTTTGCAAGCATCTTTTGCAGCTTCTTTCTGATACAGTTTAATAAGATACCTCCCTCCATCAAAAAAACAATTAAGATACTCAAAACCTGACTGGACATAGCCATGGCCAACCTGCTTTAGCTAACTCTGCTTGAGCAGAGGGTTTGGAGAAGATGATGTCTAGAGGATCCTTCCAACACCATGATTTCAAGTTTCTTAAGCACACAAACCAATTGACACTTGATGACAAAGAGAGAAGTACAAGATCTTCCTCTCATTTCATCCTGGAAATGAATATGTATCAGTAAACATTGTTTTTGTCCTGCCCTAGGAAAATAGATCATATCTCTTATTATATCTCTATATAGGTTGTGTGCTTTTTAGTGGGTTGCTGTCAGGGGACTCAGGAGAGGGGGAAGTGCTTATAACTAAGGAAAAATATGTAGGCTTTCTTCCTGAGAGAATTCCTCCACTGATTTTAGAAGTAGGTCCTTTCACTAAATTTGTTAAAGGAGGATTTCATAAATTCAGCGTGTTAGAGAGTCTGCATTCATTCATTGCACTCCCTGTTGTTCTTTTCTATTCAACGCAAGGCTACAACTGCCCCAGAGTCCCAGCAATTTAATGGCATTCAACGAGGGTCTTGAACAGACATAAAATTCCTCCAGAAGCCTGAAGCTGAGATGAAAAAGCCCACACATCTTTCTGCACATGCCCTGGACTTGATAATTATGTTCAAGGGAATAAACTGAGCTCCTTCATTAATCTCCTTTACCTGAAACTGATGCTTCCCCTGACCATACAGTTGGAATACAGTTTTTAGCATGGTTTTGAGCTCAAACTTGGTGGGCTTCTAGGAGTCTGGACGTTTACTCAAGGCTGTGCAAATTCCTCCCACCCAGAGGCCAGTAACAGAGGCCTCTTTAGCCAGGCTGTAGTGCTGGATGCTTATGACTCAAAGGCTGGTTCATCAAGTCCTTTGCCTCTGCTGATGCTCCAAGACCATTTATGTGTGACCTGACTCCTGTTTGTCCTCCTCTTGCTGCAGGAATGGGGATGGAGGGAGATGTCTCATCTGTGTATAGCTGGAGAAGGACTGGCCTTTTGAGAAACACAAAAGGAAGCAATTTCTAGGTGTCCTAACTTCAGGGAGGAAGCATAAAGGGATCAAAATCAGAAACTGTGTCTGATCTGCACAGTTCTTAAGAGAGAACACAAGCTGGCTAGACAGCCCAATGAAATGGGCAGTGTGAAATACTCGTGACATACCTAATAAAGCAGGAAAGAGTTTAGGAGGGGAAGGTGGAAGTTAGATGGGAAAGCACCATAATAGAAAAGTTCCCAACCCTGATAAGCACTGAAAAGAAAAGCAGATGCAATGTTTTTGAACTGGTTTGCCTGTCCTGGGTGCTTGCTATTGGAAAACACTATACCAAATAAGGGCAAATGTGACAGTGCAAGCAGGGACAAGGGAATGACAAAAGGTGTTTGTCTTAAAGCTAGAAAAGGAAGAGAGTTTCTTATTGTGGAAATCGAGACTTCCTTAGAGAATTCCTCTGCTGATTTTAGAGGTAGATCCTTTCACTAAATTTGTTAAAGAAGGCGTGCCTTTGCCTATGCCCATAGTTAGCTTAAAAGAACACACTAGCAAACCTATTGTGTTACTCAAGGTGTCTAAAAATATTTCTTGGAAGGGAGTAGAAGCACACTGACATGGCTTCAATTAAAGAGATCACCTGGTAAGGCAGACAGCAAATCTGGCCTGCTGGCCAGCTGAACTGTTCCCATGCTGGAGACCTCTATAAACCTAGGCCATTTTTAATCAGGAAACAATTTTCCTTTCATGCTATTTCTTACTGCATCTACTTACTACAAAAGCAGCAACTTCTGCATGCTTCAGCTCTTCCTCAGTTCAGAGAGAGCTTTGCTCAAGTCAGAAGAAATAAATGGATTCGTATATTTTTCTAAAGCCAGAAGGGACCCCTTTGTTCATACATCTTCACCTCTTCCATCATCCAGGCCAGTGAGCCTCTGTTATAACTTCTCTGTGGGTGGAAAATACCTTTCTTTTCTACCTAAGCCACCACTAACAGGCCCAATAACTTGTGACTGACTTGGGACATATTTTTCAAGAACGCATTCTTGAACTAAGGCAGCAATGTGAACCCTGATGTAAATGGTTGTACATGCATGTTTCTTCTGCAGCCTTTCTGCTGTCTCTTTGCTTTAACAGCAATGTGATGATGCCACAACTACCAACAAAATGGTATCTGATGGCATAATTACCAATAAAATGGTGTTTCATGTCATGAGTGCAGAAGGAATGTGACAACATGATTTCTCTTCCCTGTTCTCACTGTGCAAAATTCACAGATCATTCAAATAAAGAGGCAAGCTCAGACTCCTGTTCAAATGGTTAGCTCTACCTGGATTTTCTGAAGAGACTTCTGCATGCTAGTCTCAGCTTGGCTGGTTTATGATCTTTTCCTTATGCCCAATGCCTGCTCAGCTAGCATCAAACTGATGCATTTCTGACAGAATGAAAAACAGCCTCTCTTTGCTCCATCCAGTGCAAAGTGATGCAAGACATTTACTAGACTCAGACGCTTGTTTGGTTTAGTCTTAAGTTCCTGAGAACGTCCAGAAATGTTTCCTATTACTTCACCAACCACCACACAGATCTCCACATTCGCACAGAAACCCTGGAAGGAGAAGAGTCCAGCTCCCACAGTCCTATGTGAGCGTTGGGGCAGATGCTCATACACAAGCACACCGATGTGAAGATGAGAAGCAGAGCTCTGGGCTTGAGGAGCCAGCCTCAGCAGCTCACACTTCTGGCAGCAACAGAGAAGGCAGCTGCTGCGACTTACCCAGCCCTGCCATCAAAGGTAAACCTTCTCAGAGAGCAGGCAGGGTAGGGAGGCATTCAGCAGCTGCTGGGGAAATTGGCCTCCATGGAAAAGGTGTCCTCCCCTCCCTGACCACAGTTTAATCATGACACCCAGAGAGAACTCTCCCTATCCTCTCATGCCCACTATGCTTCCAGACACTACTATTTTCAAAAGGAAAATTAATAGATTCTCATACTTTTTAATCCTTGCATAAAACACAAATCTGTAGAAGCCAAACAGGTATAAAGTTACTAACGGAAAAACAAAAGCGCTGCTGGAAAACAGTAACACATGTGGGGGACCCTCAGACAACCACAGCTGCACCCACAGATCCTCACTGTGTTGCACAAGAGAGATGTGCCCAAATAACGGAGGCAGCTGCCCTTAATCCCCGTGTGCTTTTGGCTAAGGCAGGGTCTCCCTGGGGCCGGTGACATCCCCGTGCCAGGCACAGCAGAGCTGTGTCCTGTGACAGGACTCCTGGGCTGGGCAGCAGTTCCAAATAAAAACACTTGCCTTGGTAGCAGTGGTATCTGGGCATCTCTCAGACTGTGTTGATTTATTCTCCTCTCAGCTCCGCAAGGTGAGAATACACTGTTGTTTGCACTTTCTGCACAGAATTCAGGCAGAGAAAGGTCACTGAGTATCTTTGTACATCCCAGAGAAGCCACTTACGCAGGAGAGCTTCCTTCCTCTTTCATTAGAGGGATGCTGCACTGGTTATGTCTGACCAGGAGAGAAAGCTTACTGCTCCAGCCCTTCTCCACCCATCTGATGGCACCCCACCATCAGCACTTACTGGCTTTTTAATTTTGCTGGTAACAGTGCTGTTTCCTAACAGTCCCAGGTAAAATGATCCTGCTTAGCTTTACTGATATCTTCTCTTCTTGCCCGCACCATTGTTCTGAGAAGGGACTATATGAGAAAAAGGAACTTAAATACTCAAATGTGGCTATGGCTTCTGAATATGGCTTGGGGGATTTTTGAAAAATACTTAAATTATTCAGAACCCACTGAAGCCAAGAGACCTACTGCAGCCGTCCAAGTCCTGCTACTACACCCCTCAAGCTTACAAATGTCACAACAAAAATCTCAAAGATAGCATAATGAGAACATAAATGCATTTTTCCTCCCTTCTCCAACTCCCCTTGCAGGGCCTCCTGTTTCTTTTTGCAAAGCCTTGAATGGCTGATGTGACTCTGACTGGAGGCTTTGCAGACCCTGACAGGTCTGGTGCAAGCATTAGTAATCCTAGAGCCTCTGCATCCTACAGCAGGCAGGAGCTGGGAGGTAGGGAAAAGATGTAAAGAAATTTTGCTGAAAGTCAGAGCACTGTTTTTTTTGCAGAGCCCTAAGTTCTCAGACTTCCCCTCTTCTCTTAGCTGACATCCATCTCTGCAGAGCAATGCGTGTCACTATTTGGGGGAGCCGGGCGAACAAGGAAGAGGTCTGAGGGAACACAGACATGTACAGACAGGGAGACACAGGCCAACAGCTTCTGCAAAGGCTGGAAGAGCCAGCCTTAACTGCAAGCACTCAGTGTAACTGTATGCATATAGCCAAGCACAAGCATATGCATTTCTATATATTATATTCCCTGGCATCTATATCCAAAGGCATAAAAAAACCTGCATTTTCACACACCTCTGCTATATCCTTTCACGTACTCACAGCATTTCCAAATGTTACGTGTTAAAGAACAGGGCAAGACTCAATGGTGGAGACTGCTTTACAAAACGTAGCCTACAAATACAGCTAATTTTGTATTTCTAGCGCTATAGAGGTGCCAGAACATGAAAATGAGCTCACAGACTCATACCCAGCTGAGCATTCAGACTTCTCCAGCTGATTCTAGTAATTCTGCACTGCTCCAACATATAATCAGCCTTGTCCATAGGCCATAAAGAAATAAATTCTGCATTTCCCCCTTCTACCCCCCCTCCCGCCAAGTATGACACTGAAATTGCCTGGTTTAGTTTCATTTTTTGTCCAGCAGCTTCTGCATCTGTTAAACAAAAAAAAACTGTAAGGATGCAGAAACAATTAAATTCATCAGCACTCTCCTGCTATAGCATAACTAGCTGCTGCTTAAAGAATTACACAATAATATGCAGTAAAAGAAACCCCCACTGAAAAGGAAAGTTTTTCATAAAGCCCTTTTACTTTTGTTCAGTGGAAACTCATTTAATCTTGATTTATTGCACCTTGGAATTTAAAGCTTTGGATGAGATTAATGGGCTGTTTTCTGGTTACATCATCCTCATGGATTGTCAAGACAAGCCTACACTGAAATCACAAAGGAAAGTTTGGTTATAGTCCCCCGTTAAAACACTGCAGTGACTGCTGTTTCTAAGTAACTCAATCGGATAACATAACAGATAGGCTCCATGAGAAAGAAATATGGAATTTCCACTGTATTAGAACAGCGAGCTGTAGCAATGTTTTACATTACAGGAACAGACCATATCTTTTTAAATACATCAGACATGAATCATTCTTTAGTCCATGATCTGATTGGTTGAGAGGACATTTTTTTACCCCTTTTGGACTGTATTTTTTTTGTGAGGTTGAGCTTACGCTTTCTAGTATGGTTAGGTTTCAAGTTGATAGCCATAGTGGACTGGCTGGAGGGGGAGGATTTTCAAAGGCAGAAAAGATTGCCACATATCCTGCTGCTGCGATGTAAAGACAAAGTGTAGGGACAAGCAGCAGTTGCTGAAGTGTTTGTTTATATTGGAGTGGCAACCACAGACACCTTGGAGTTAAGATCTCAAAGGTTCAAAGCCAGCAGGCAAACCCATCCTCCCACCCTGCGAGTGAAACAGCACTCTCAATTGCTGCTGTGAAAGAAAAAAAAATTAAAATAAATGTTTAGTCCATAACTGTGTTCCTAGAAGAAAGATCAAAAGTGCCCAGCACTACAACTTCAACACATTTTGTTGTTGCTCTAAGCTTTCCTTCGGAATAGACAGAAATTTCCCTTAGACACCCATATTGTCACATAAAGAAGAGTGAAAACCAACTGCAAGTCCCACTGCCAGCCAGCAAAGCCTTAGGACCAGACCACAGGGGGCAAATGAGGGTTCAGGCACCCATCCAGGGTGGCTGGGAGGGGGAAGGACACCAAGTGGGATTGGGCACCAGCCCACAAAGAGAAATTCTCCAAGGAGTGTGAGACAGGTCCTTGCAAAAAGCCACAGCTGCTGCTCAGCTGGTAGCCCAGCCGTCTGTTTTAAGGTGGGAGTCTCCCCCATAGCTCTCCAAGAGGCTCCACACATTTTAGCAGCTTGACAGGCTTCCAGGAATGCAGCCTGAAGCCAATAAACAAACAGCTCAGTAAGTAGAAGATGCAGAGAACGATACTGTTTGTTAACCTACATCCAACCAATGCAGATAGCCAAGCAATTGGATTTGGCTTAGTTTCCATACAATTTCAATCCCTAGGGCTATCTAGTTTAGAAAGCAAATTTCTTTACAATGTAATGGATTTGGCAGCCCCGCTGCAAATGAAGTTCATTTTCAGGGCAAAGAAAAAAAACCCAACCCCACCACCCTCCAAAGCCTGCTAAGCAGTTGCTGTGTAGTTCATGTCAAGTTATTGTTTGCTAGGAGGAATAGATCCAGATTTGCCCACATTTAGTACAGGAAAGGGATTATAGATCTTTCATTCAGCCCATCAGAAGCATTATCAGAGCTGCTACTTATTCTGCCAAATATCTGATAAATGACCTTTGAGGGTTTTTCGTCCTTCGAGGTTTGGTGTCTTTAACAGCCTGTTTAAACCATGGAGAAGAACATCAGCCAACTGTAAGGCTGAGCCATACATGGAGCTCTTGGAGAACCAATAAAAATCAGAGTATTTGAGCCTATAAACATCTTAGATTTTTAAATCTCCAGAGGAAAAGGTGTGAGAAAGTGCAATAAAAACAGAAAAGTAGATATTTCTCGCAGATACAAACCAAACAGGGAAAAAAAGGAAATGAAAAGAGACTTTAAAATACACACTTCCCTAAAAAAAAACCCCTACATTTTTAGACTTCTTTTGGAGTTTATGGTAAACCAGCTTTACTTCCTATCCTGCTATAAAGACCTCACATTCAAGCAGGAGTCAGTATTAATCAGAAATTAGTAGCACTGCAATTTTCTTCACAAATCTACAGAACTGCTCAGTCTGGTCTTGGATTTGATCTGAAAAAATTACAGGATCCTACCAAATAAATGAAACCCTGTTATAAACACAAGCCTGACTGCTCAGAACTATTAAATATATACGTATGTGTGTGTATTTCCAAAAGAATGAATCTTTAACACATGAACAGCTGTAATATCTAGCTCCAATGTATTTTCTTTGCATGCAAGGTAATTAAGATTGAGACTGAAAGCCAGCACATTTAAGGGCCCTAGTAGACATGTCTCAGTAGTTCATAGGGCTTACCATGAACTTACATGTTTAACTGATTCACTGGATGGGTTTTTTCTTCTTGTTTAATAGATAATTTCTCTAATGTAAGAAAATGGGATTCATGCAAACCCAACACGCTGCAGCGTAGGATTCTGCAGCTCTGCTCTGGCAGAAGTGCTGGGACAGGTAGACGTTAAATTTAGCTACCTAGTGCTGCTTCTGTTTGCAATGATTTCTAGATTGCGGCCCATGACTTCACCCATGGTTTGCAGGGCAGTAGCCTGTGGTCTGGGCACAGGTGAGCAGCAACAGGGTCCTTATGCTTCTCCTTTCTGTTCACCTGCTCCCTCCCATTAAACTGGGGCTCAAATTGTGCTCAGTCCAAAGGTGCTTATTGGTCTTTATAATGGAAAGACTAAAGGTCGTTGCTCCAGTTGCTGAAAAGAGGCCATCTAATAACTGGTGAGAGTGGAGGAGGCTGTTATCCCGTGAATTTACCTTGGAGTCATCTATGATCATGGATGAGACCTGTCACAGACTGAAGATTTGGCTGCTACAGGATGGAAGTTGAAGTTTTGCAAGATCAGCTGGCATAATTACATGATTCACCTTGCACTGGCTGACTCCATCCCTCACTGGAGCAAGATGCCTTTGCAACTTCAACCATCTGACACAGCTGCCCTGGGGTCTCCCCTCCAGGCTCAAGCTTGGCTCTTGGTCATTGCAAGCACTGAAGCTCCCAAAGTAGGAGCATGGCAGAGCTGTCAGGGTGCAAGCCAGCTCTGATCCAGACACAGCAACACCACCTTTACAAAACTTATTTGTGTACTGTATGGTGCAAAATACAGTAGCATTGCTTTTGAATTAGGGTGAATCCACATATTCTGCAAGCGTGAGGATCTCTGCAAGCAAGGGGAATTGGTTTTACAATATGGAAATTCCCTTAGCCTTAGGGCCTCCTGGAGGATCTATTCAGAGTGGTAGGAGCTAAGAAACACCAAGGGGATTTGCCTCTGCATTTATCAGTATAGGGGCTTGGGGAACTGCCCCTACCACCCAAGCATAAAAGGTCACCTGCTCTCCAATACAAGTGCACAACAGGACAATGTCCCATTGAGCAGATGTAAGTTTGCTTTTGGGTAACCATTAACAGGAGCTCAATGTACAGGCAAACAACTCCTTTTACCATCCACTCCTCTAAACCCCGCGCAGGGGCAATCCTCAGTGGTGAGTGTAGCTACAGTGCGATGTGTGCCTGGTAAACCTCTTACAATCGCCCTTTTGACCTTCATTTTGCCCAGGGTACAGCCTTGTTCAGTAGCTTTACTACCCCTAACAGCACCTCTGTTTCCTCGTGGGGACATACAGCCCTGCGAGTACAAGTGTGAACCTGGCTTTTGCTTTGCCATAGTTCCTAAGTAGATTTTCCTTTTGCTTGGGAAATCCCATGGATTTGACTACAAAACTACGGAGGCTGTGTAGGCTAAGGATGTATTTGGGAGCAACAGATCTGATCAATACACTGAATCAAGAACTTGAGAGCCCTGTTCTGGACTCTGTTCATTTCTTTATGTGATTTTGTATGTCCTGTTTAATAATAAATTCTAACAATGTTCTTAAGTGCTTCTGGAGCCTTCTGTCAAATAACACAGCAAAAATATAAAATCAAAGATAGACACACTGATACGTATTTACATACAAGGCTATGTAACTATGGTTGGGTGAACCTTGACAATTTTTAGCCAGTTTCATTTTGATCAAGAAAAATGCAGCTAAGGCTGTGGCTTGTTTAAACCAAAATTGCTGTTGAAATGAGCAGAGCTACACTGACTTAGCAGAATTTCTGGTCTTGGATATTCTTAAA
>NW_010186079.1:0-212 GCF_000695765.1 Mesitornis unicolor
TTGCGGGAACGAAGAGGCGTCTGAGGGGGCTTTGCCGCCGCCCCAGAAAACGTGGCGAAATGCCTCCTTCTCCTGAAGAGCCTGCCCTGCTGGAAACTGGTTTCCTGCATAAAAAGTGCTTGGTCACCACATCTGAAGGTTTTGGTCTGTCGAGTGAAATTACTTTGTTTTTCTTTCGTTGTTATGAAGTCCGTCCCCGCCCCCCCCCGTCT
>NW_010186079.1:243-8481 GCF_000695765.1 Mesitornis unicolor
CCCTTTTAAAAGCTGCACTTGCCTTGCGGTGAAGTGACAATTCATGTGGATGCGGCATGACCATTGGCTTTGTGCATCGAATGTTTTCTGCACTCTGCTTTTTAATAAGTAAAGTAATTAAAAACGAAAATTTTTTTCATTGTTCTCTTTATTCACTCCCAGCGGGTCTCTATGCAGCCTCAAGTGGTGGTGTATTTCTTACCCTGATATTTGTTAAACTTGCCAAATAAATATATAAACAAGAAACTGTTTCTGCAAGAAACAGTATACTTATATTCATATACTTGCTCTTGTCCTTTCTAGGCAAAAGTTTAAATAAGCAGGTAACACTTTATGCCGTGTCCTGACACAGCCATAGACAGAAAGAGTTCTTGCACCCAGGCTTCCCAAATACTGAGGAACAAAACCAGCAAATAATGATCAAATTGAAGTGTAGAAGTAGCGAGCCTTATAAAAATAGCTTTAGAAGCTCAGGTAATTGTTTTCCTGTTTTGTAGTCAAATCATTTTCCACTCTTTCAGTTTTCCCTCCTCTCTCTTGAGGTCTTTCAACTCAGAGCCTGCATTACTTACAAAAATCCTATTAAGTATTCATGAGCATTAAGTTTCATCTCAAAAATTGTAAATTAATTTTTACACAGATTGGTTGAACTTCTAAAACATTAATACTGATTTAGGAAGTTAAAAATAATTATTTGTAAAGCCAGAGTAGGAAAACTTTCTGGCATATTGGTTCATGACACACATATAAGAATCTTGTTTTAATAGGATTATGTCAAGTATATTGAATTTGAAATACAATTTTCAACAACTTCGCTATTTTGGTTTTTGCTTATTAAATAGAGAACTCTTGACTTTCTAAGAATGCCAAATTAACTGCTGCCTGTGCTAGTAATGTTGCATCCTGTTTGCTACAAATTCTTCTGGGACTAATTAATTGCACATAAGCTTTGAAGCACCACTAAACATTGGCCAACTATTAAACTTCTGGATTGGATTTGAACTGCTAAACTGCATGCAAAATA
Organism: Mesitornis unicolor; assembly: GCF_000695765.1. NCBI lineage: Eukaryota > Metazoa > Chordata > Aves > Mesitornithiformes > Mesitornithidae > Mesitornis > Mesitornis unicolor. The sequence continues at coordinate 1,268 of NW_010186079.1, forward strand.
CTTTTGGCCCTCATGCTAAATGCTAATGCCATTACAGCACTCATGTCTTCCCTTAAAAATTCAAAGTCAGAAAGACACCATATATTTTAAAAGAACCCATGCTTCATCTTCCAACAAAGGAGAGTAAGAAAGGAGTGATATTTAAACTCCAAAGTACTCTTTTGCAGTTTTGTTCTGTCGGGTACCCTTTAATGATAAAAATATTTCATTTAACTTGCTGGGCTCTGGTTTTCTATCATTTTTTTTCCTCTAGTCATATTTGAATTATGCAGATAAAGTTGAGGTTGTCTCTGATAAAGACAGACAAAATAATGCCGTAACGTCACTTGTGAGTGGTAACCCACAAGGCTACACTGAAGATAGTTTGAGGTATAATTAATATTTGGCACAACTGAAAAGAAAATAACCCAAACATTAGAGTTTTAAGTTTTTGTTATAGTTAAAAGGAAAATAGCAAGTGTGCATTATCTTTAACTACCACTTAGATACTTGGGAGCTCCATACAAAAAAAATGCTTTGCATGCTGGAAATTGAGTCTAGCCTTTAAAGTGTCATGGTCATTGCTAGAAAGAGGAGTCCTCACCCTGTGAGAGTAGAGGACATACTGGGATCTGGTTTTGGAGCTCTTCCCGTATTCTCTTCATCCATTAAATGTGGGGAAAGAATTACAAAAGTTTAATTAAAAAATTATAAAAGTTCCTAACCTATCAAATTTTCTACATATTTTCATCAGCTACTCTTGCTCCTGAGTGTGCAGGAGGGGAGGAACATGGAGAGGGGAAAAAACCAAACAAACCTATTTTATCTATCTGGAGGGGGGGAGTTAATAGCAAAGAAAAAATGAACTTCTTCACTGGTCTGATGGCTTGCCTGTATCACAAATTAGTTGATCCAGTGTAAGGCAGCCTCTTCAATGTATTATTTTTATCTTTCACTGTCTAAATCACTATAAATGAAATTAGTGAAAAGATGTTGTAATGGCCAAATGGGGAACTAGACTAGTTCAATTTTACTTCTTAGCTTATAATTTTATGTGAATATAGCTTCTCTATACAGAGAAGTAAATCTCTTAAAGCAGGGGACACAGCATGAAAGCAGAGTTTCCTGCGAGCTGCTGGTGTGCTTCCTTTCCCACCTGCAAAGCACAACATAAGAGAACACAACAGCAAACCCCTGGTGTCAGCTGGAGGTTTGCAAAGGCAGGTTAATCTTGAAACTGCTAAAATCTTCAGCGCTGGATAGAGATTTCTACAGCTAGAGCTGTATTTCTGCACATACATACAGAGAACTAGCGGAGAAATTGCTTTGTTCCCTCTTCCAGTCAGAAGATTGTCCCTATTGACCCCTCATATGTGGGATGTTGCCAGCGACCGCCTTTTTATATGCCAAATAGAGTTTTGCAATATGCTGTAGAAGATGTGAATGATAAATCTTCAAGATTTAAAACCTAGATGAAGATCAAAGGGAAGAACTTTCCACTTGCTTGGGGTCAAATGTAGAAATAGAGATGTGAGGGACGAGCAAAAGGCAGAGCCTTAAATGGCTTAAATTGTTTAAACTCAGTGGAAATTAATGAGGATGTGGAATTTACACCAGCTGCAGCCTGCCCTTTACATACACATAGGAGGAGAAGAAACATAAACTTGAAGTATGCAGATAAGAAGTTAACCTATGGAATTCAACCAAGCTACAGGGATTTGTAGTTGTTGAACATTTTATCTTGTTCAGATGTATTTGTAACACTCTTCCTTAAATTGCAGTATCATAAAATTGGTTTTAAAAAATTATAAATGCTGGATGACAGTGAGGTAAACAGGAAGAGGAGACAATCCAGTGAACATCAAAATAATTGCTTCTTTTGCTATCTCTGTATTGCTAGCAAGAATTTTTGTTATCGCTCTGTTTAATCCTTTTCTTCACATGAAACCCATCAAACTGCTTGGGAAAGGATAAGACACGAGCTCTATTTTCTGCAGCCAAGAAATATTGGCAATGGAAGTATAAAAAAGGAAGGTACAAAGAAACAATTACTGGTTGAATAAAGTATCTCAGAAGTTGGTCAGTGGCCAAATATGATAGACAAACAGATCTGCACCAAAGATGACCAGATACTGGTTTGTCAATTTGGTACTGCAAGAATCACTTTACCTGTTTTTTGTAATGTGAAAAGAAAAATCCCAGATTGTGAAAATGTCTGACTTGGCAGCAGTTCAGAGTCAGGTTAAGAGCAGGTGCTGGTGGGTGTTTGGTTTAAAAGTTCTGCAGTTTCAGACAGTCAAATCCACCTCGTCAGCACCTTTTTAAGCAGCTGGACAAATGCATAATATCAAATTAAGTTATTGCCAGCGCTGTGCTACCAGCGGTCACTCTGAAGTAACACCCAGGTACTCAAGCAGAGCTGCACAAAATGTGGCTCGTGGGCAGCCATGCACCAATATTCTCACACCTCTGAGTGCTACACAGAGGGTATAGAACTGTAGGAGACCGCACACTGCATCTCCATCCAGCAATGCAGAGCTGTCCATGGGAGGATGCAGCTGCAGCCCAGGGCTTGTGTGCCTGGTGTGCGAGGGAAGGCACTAGGATCTGCTGAGGGGACGGTTGTGCGGCAAGATTAAAAAGGCTGTCTTCAGAGGATGTGGGAAAGGAAATGAGGATAAAAAGGTGACCGTACTCTCTGCAGCTTAATCTACATAGATCAAAGTCCTTTAATGAGCCATTCCTGAGGTCTGTGTTCCATGTCTCTATAATGCAGCAATAAGGAGAAATAAGAAAAGTCCTTCCTCCTCCATATAAAATCAGTTGCCTCCTGGGAACCTCGCTTTGCCGTGGACCCTGCCAGAGGATCTGAGAAATTGTGACTGGGGCTAGAGCTTGGTTGAAAACCTAGCAGAATTTGGGATATCGGGAAAGACAGGTCTTGAGATACAAGTGCAATGTGAAAGCATGGATATTGCATTTTACACACATCTGCTCCCTTGGAATCCAGCTGGCTCATGGGCTTGCTTCGGGAGGGCACTGGTGACATGAGAATGCTGTAATAACATGATGGGCCATCTTTGGATAGCCTTGCACTGGTCCTGTGCCAAAACTGTGGGGTTTGGCCAATGTGACAGCAAAGACCACCAAGGTCTGGTGCCCAGGGATGTTCCTTGGCACTGTTTTCAGTGTGGATGCAGCAGTAATGTCTAAGCTGCATTTGGGTATAGGCAAGGGGTGGGTTGCCAAACTGCTCAAGCTCAGACAGTTCAGAGAGAGAGTCCAGCAAACAGGACCCTAGGGTGTAACCACTAGGTTTGGGCGGATGCTGAGTATTTTTTGTTTAATTTTTGAGCCATGCATTAGTTTTTTGATTTGTCTCTTTTGGTCTCATGTTCACCATGCAGCTCAGAGAAAAAGCAAGGGGCAATTTGTAGTTTGCTCCCCAGGGAGGCTGTTTTCACTGGATTTGCTTTTTGGCTTGTGATTGCTCTCCTGGCTTGTATGGTATATTCTTAATATATTCCTATGCTAGCCTTTTAAAATACAATTCAATAGGTGTATTTCTACATATATTGTTGTGGAAAAAGAGGTCTAGAGATACTATTTTAAGTTAATTCATTAATATAGTAACCTTAAATCCAGCTACCAAAAAAAAACCAAACAAAAAAAACCCAAACAAAAACTATAATAAAGATCTGAGTTCATTGCAACTGGGTAGAATGTTAATATTTCCTTAGTATCTGGTAATGGAAGAAATTAAAAAGTGAACATACAGTGCATAGCAGAAAATTATGCAAGAGTAGCAATAAGTATCACATGAAAGAAACAACCAGCTGCAAAATAACAGAATGTCAAGTGATGCAACAAGTGTTCCTGATTAACTGGGCAGGTTGCTAACCAGTTTGTCAATTACTGAACCCCCACATGTAGGCACCCATTCATGTAAGATTTTTCACAGCATTCTGCACTACATAATCCTGTTGAAGGTGTGAAAAGCAACAGGTGTTGAGTTTGTGTGTTGTTGGCATATTAATTAGACCTGAGGGAAAAAAACTTCAAAAAACCACAGCTGTTAAGTGTTTCATTCCAGTAATAAGGCTGAAGCTGTATGTGAGGATAATTTATCATCATCCAATTCAGTGTCAGTATGGCAGCAGAAACTGTTTCTTGTAAGTCTTTGTGGTCTGTTTTTTAAAACTGAAGAAGCTGATTAATATTTTATTTCAGCACTGCTTGACAAAGGCTGGGTAACATTTTAATAGCAATGCTGTTAGACGTCATGTTATCCACACTGAAACATTTGGGTATCTCAGATGCTCAGCAGTCAGTGGATATCATTAGTACAGGCTTCAGTCTCTTACATGGCTGGTAGCAAGTATCTTGCTAGGAACATAGAAGCAGGGAAAGGGTTGGGATAGAAAAGGTGTCTTTTTTTTTTTTTACTTGAACTGGCAGTAGGGAGATTTACTTACATATAGCACCCCAACTTAAGTACTGAAAAAAAACGCCGAATACAGAGGGCAGAAGGAAAGTATGTTTGGCCTGATTTTAAATGCTATGGGATAAACAGCATAGAATGCAAAATGCAAGAATTGTAAGTCTTCTCAGTGGTTGGTGAGTCATAAAACCTCTACTGGTGTCACCCACAGGGTTAGGAATCTTGCACAAAAAATGAGCTTTTAAACAGAGCAGCTTTTAAAAAATGATATAAAAATGAAAGTGCCAGGGGCAGGAAAGCAGAAGTAGGGGAATAGTTTAAAAAGATGAAAAGAGAAAGGAACGAGGAAGCAGAAAATTGAAGGACAGAACACCATGGTCAGACGATCAAGGAAAAGAGGAATAACTATAGGGAACAGAAAGTAATTGAGAAAGCAAGTAGAGAAAGTCTCAGGTGGTGAAAGGAGCCAATGGCAACAAAAAAATAAGGATGTCTTTGGATCAATACAGAAGAAGAAACTGTGCTTACCTGCATGAGCTGGAAGGTGTGTGATTCCATCGCCCAGGGCAGGAGGACATGGAAGAAGTTGAGAGGAGGGGAAGGGATCTGGGCAGAATGTCCCCTCTGCCAGCAAGAAAAGGGGACGGGAGCCCCGGATTCTGTGTCTGTGTTTTGCGTACATTTTCCACCTGAACTGCACACGCAAGCAAATAAAGGAGCAGGCAGCTTTTCCTGCTAAGAACCTGAAAATCAGGAATTGGGCCAAAAAAAGGAATTAAAAGGCTGGGGGAAAAAAGCCAGTGCTGTTTTTTTCTTTTCTTTGTCTGTCTCATGATGCTTGATCTGTAGGATTTGGCGATATTACTGAAGCAATGCAAATCACATAATGTTTCTTAAAACCCTTGGTATCCATCTAATTCACATTTCATTCACATTCATGTTGACATTTTGCATGCTTCCTTTCTGCCTAATAGTAAACATTTTAAGTTTAAGCAATACTTATGTGTCTGTGTGTTAAGAAAGAAAAGAAACAGTTTCACACATTCTTTTCAACAAGGCCCACAATGTAAAAAGCCTCAAGCAAGAAACTCTATACATTTAATAACATCTTAATCCTCTCCCTCAAAGTGCTTTTGAAAGAGGCAAATAGAGATAATTTAACAAATTCTACCTATGTTCAGGAGCCAGCTAGCCAGAATGAAACACCGAGAAGAAAGGCTGGGTGAGATCATTTTAATTTTGCTCCACCCAGGCAAAGAAGGGGACCTGGGGCTACCACGTTACTGCTCTGCGCAAGGCTGAGCGGGACGTGTTGCAGTGGCATTCTGCAGTGCTGCGGCTGACCTGAGGGACACAGAGATACCTTCCAGCTGGCAGGATGCTGGAAAGTGCTTGGGACGACCCTTCAGCTGCACTACTGCCTTGTTCCTTAGCCAGGCTGAGTGGTCGAGGTGGAGGGCTTGGAGGGCCACGCTCCTATCCTGGATGAATGACTTCTGATAAATAAATTAATTCTTTCAGAGCTGGTTTGGGTGTCTTGGTCTGGCATATCCCCAGACCATAAACACGTAAGGGTTTAATTCTGGCAAAAACCGTAGACCTGACTCAAAACCATGCCAACAAAGTTGCTGTCAACATGGGAGGTGGGAGACAGCAAATGATGCAAGTGGAGGCAATAATGGAGATGATACAATTTTAGAATTAGTCCCCAGTTTTTATTAAGTTTCAGAATATAATCTAAAGTATTATTGAAATTAAACTTCAGTAAGTAATCTCTGTCTATTCCCTCTTTATTACTGTAAACATGGTATATATAAAATATACATTTTGGATGCCAATACTTTTTAAACACAAGTTTTTTTCTCTCTTCTCTTTGTGTTTAAGCACAAAGAAGAGGAAACAGTGAGAGTCCTAATCTAGGAAAGTACTAAAAATATAATTAATTTAGCTTTAGCAGTTTGGTTTTTATATCCAGGATTCACGGATATTTGCCACACAAACAGTTGTCTGTTCGTGCCTTCCTTTCATACATTAAAAATGGGGATAAAATATTTTCCTGTCTCGCAAGATAAATCCATTACTATTCATGGGAATCTGAGATATCATCATGATGAATGCCATGAGAAACCAATAATTCTGAGTGCAGCATAGGCTTGAGAAGATTTGTACTAAGCAAAGGAGTGGCCAGAAGCTGAGTGGGCAAGACTGAATAACTGCTTTTCTGTTAACTCTCATCCAGCCCATGCACTGAATGAGGCAGGGATCCTGTGGAAAAAAACACTGAGCCAGTGCATAATTACAGAGTGCACACACAGTTAAAGATGTATCCACACAAGGAGGCAGAACTGAGGCCGTGCAAATACGAACTCATTTCTTGCACCTCTGGCATGTGAGTGCTTCGCTCTGTCGTGAAGGTACATGCAAAAGCCTTTCCATGTAGGATGGTCTGGGGCTGCTATGCAGAAGTCGTAAGGATTCCTATTTACCAGTCCATTACTTTCCTCAGAAGTTGTGTTATTTGACATAAAACACACACTCACACATGCTCTCTTACACCTGTATCTGTCCTGAAGTAATCTAATTCACACACTGAATCCAGGTTCCTCCACTGAATTTCCTTGCCCTGACTAAAGCACTGATCTTCATGGTTGAGGCAGATTATGCAAGCAGATCGCACATAGAGGAGGGTTTTGTTACCACCGTGGGAGGAGTAGCCAAGGGATCTGCAATTATGTGGATCGAGAATATAAACCTCTTAGACAGGAATCCACAGGAGATCAGCTGCGTTCCTGCC
>NW_010186079.1:8512-39654 GCF_000695765.1 Mesitornis unicolor
CCGTGGTAACAGCAGAGAAATGCTCTAAAGCTCCTGGACTAGAGAAGTCTTTTTTGCCCTCCCAGTTTTTGTTTTGCTTAGCCTGTTTAATGGGACAGCGTAGAAGTACAACACAGATGGAAACCATCTTTGTTTACCTTAACTGGGGTGTTCATACTGAAGTCTAATTTTTATGTCAATATTTTGATGTATTCACTGCTGAATGTTTTAGCAGGCACATCCAAATACTCCAGGATTATAGACTGAGTTTGGAGAGGGAAAAATATCAAGAGAGAGAAAAGCTTTCCTTTTTGTTTCTTTATGACTTTTAAAAGATAATAGAATAAATTACAGGTGAGAGACCCTTAAAATACAGTCTTTAAAATGCCTAAGTATAGATTTTGATGTCTGGAAGATTCTCTGCTTACATTTCACTTTCTGGATAGTAATTACTGACAAACAAATGCCACATTGTAGTTGTGCTGCCTTTGCAACAATAATAAACTTGATTTTCACTCTTGTCAGCTGCTCAGTGAGTAATTTTCAGAAGTTATTTTTCAGCTACTGTTGTTCTACTTTGGCAGAAAATGCTGTACCCACATCTCTTGTCAGAAAGCACACTTTTATTCAGAAGAAAGAAAAAAATGCAGCCAGTGAACGACTGGTAAAATAATGGAGATACAAATACACAATACCAGTAATTTTTCAGTGTGTGGTACCTTACTAATACATTTCAACACCCTGTAACAATCACATTATATTTGATCTGGGCAGAAAATGCGCAGATTTTTAGCTTACAGTACCTTATTATTTCTTCTGATGATTTAATGTATCATACAACCAATTCAGTCAGTATAATCAGTAAGAAAACAGAGTACCTACAACACATAAAGGCTAAGAACATGGAAAAGCTATTAAAAATATATAACTGGAAAAATCTCACAAAGAATAACATTAACTTATTTTTCAGGGGAACAAAAGAGGTTTACGTTCTCTTTAAGTCCTTTAATACAAGATAAACTATGTTCAAAAGGAAAGTTCCTTTGTTGGTCTTACTGCAACACATGGAGTTCTACTATCAGTTAACACTAAAACAAGACTGCGCATATAGGTTAGAATTTAATAAAAACTCTTTTTGAGATAATTAACTATGTAAAGCATTTATTCTGTTGTTAACTGACAAGTGTTTTTTTATTTCTAAATGTCTGCATTCCCTCTCAGTTCTTTGGCATATCACTAATTTGAATGCTCCTGAAAAATAAAGAGATCACCAGCAGTGACATAGCCAAATAGCTAGACACACATCATAGTACTTTATATACAAGGTCATGTTTTAAATATGGGTGTTGGTGCTGATGTTTACACATAAAATTGGTATTTGTATGCCCGGATGCCAGTTGAATAGCGAATATAGAACAGGAAACTCAAGTCTGCATATAGCTTTTCAGTGTATTATCCATGATTTTAAATACAGTATAAAATAGCTTATAGGCTATTATCTCTACAGTTAATTTTTTATTTTATATCCCCATAGCATTATACCTCCTTAAAGATGTACTGTATTTTGAACCATCAATAAAGGTCACTTATGTAAGATGAAATCTCAGCTCTACTGAAGCTAAGACCAAAACTCACTGACTTCAACTGAGCCAAAATTTTTTTTAATGATTATAGGGTAAACTTGCTAGCTTGCCACATTGCACTGAGTTGCACAGTGTGCCTTACTTCCCTTGAGGATCACAGGAGACCAGACTATCAAGAGGAGTTGTTTACACTGATGCAGCCACATTGGTTGTTACAGGTTTTTGGTTATTTTACACTGTAGCAAAATCATCACACATTGCAATTACATGTTGCATTTTCTGCACATTCTCATACTCCTTACTGGGAGCTCACTGTAAACATCTTTTGATTTCCAGTGAGTTCTGATATGTAAGTGCAAAATTATATTTATTATTATGATCCATCCATTCATTTTACCTTGATTTGCTACTTGCTCATTCAGAGAACAGAATCACTAATGATCTTTAGGAATAAATGTTGTTTCTACAATGGCTAAGCATGGAAATGTTTAATTTCTGTACTCTCATTTAGCCAAGTCTAGTGTAAAATATAGTATTTAGAAGAAAAAGATATTATCAAAATGGTGTGGTAAGTATACATACATATTTAGTCTAGAAGCTATTTCCAACCAGTTTATCCTCAGTTTATAGATCTATTTTAATGCCTAAATTACTATAGTGACAACAACAACATATCTTCAACCTAAATAGAAATTAAATCTTAATCTAAATGTTCTGAATGTATTTTGAGCAACACTATACTATAAAGTAGACTTTTCTATGGTTTATATCTCAGAGTGCTGTATGTAACACGTACCACATCGTTACTATTTTACTATTAATGTTAGTCAAAAAGTACTTACAAAATTGTAAAATATGTTTTAGGAAATTGTATTCTATCATTAGTACAACGCAGAGAAAGAAACTTCAGTAAAAATGGTACATGGCAGTACATGTCAGTGTAGCTAACGCTATGGCAGCTGGAATGGCAGGTCAGCAACGTACTGTCTTCTCTGATGCCCACTTTCGATTTCCTGTTTTCACAACAGGATGTTATCACCAAAGGAAGCATTTCTTTTCAGGATACTGTTGTCCCAGGAGCAGCAGCCTCTGGTGTTCAATAGACCAAAGCCTGAGTAAAGCCTGTTCCCAGGGTTTGCTGTCCTCTGTATCCTTCATAGACCTGAACTGGGCTCTTTGCGTATAGCTAATTGGTGAACTGTTTTTACATAGAGCATCACAAATGTGGAAAGGAAGTGGAAAATCATAGCCTTAACTTTAGCTGATACTCCCTGAATTTTAATTGCTCAGATAAATGGCAATATGATTGTCATACAAAGCAAGGGATGACAAAACCCTGAAACCTGAAAAAAGGCTAATTGTACATTTAGAAGAGTGTAACCCATTAACTTGTAATCAGCTTCAGTGACTTCCCTTGCTGTCATGATTAGGAAGTCCATAATAAATGCTGATCTTCAATGAAGCTTGTACTTGCGTAGAATTCTGCATCAGTCATTATCGTAGATGCAATCTGCAATGGGAATAAAATGCAAAAATACTAGTTTTGTGTAGTACTTCAACTCAAGGATAAAGTTATTTGCTGTAATTGAACATAGTTACTGTATTGTTTGAAATGTTCAACATACCATCACCAATATCATCGTAAATCTCTCCATCACTGTAAGTTAAAAAAAAGAAAAATAATTTATTCAAATATTGAGACATCAGATGTATATTAGCATTTGCATGCAGATACAAAATAGTGTAGCAGTATGGTGCAGACATGCTATCAAGTAATTAATTTGCTAATTAGGAAAGTGCAGCCTATGTGGTAGCAGAGCAGTGTTGAGCCAGAAGGTTAGGTCAAAGGATTTTCAGTGAAGGGTAGAGCTGGATGCATTTCTTTCTAACATGAAAGGCTTGCTTTATTAAAAGGTTGGGTTTTTTAGATTAAGTTTGTAATTAGCTATTCTAACAAACTCATATTTCCATGAAAAATTAAATACTTGCTGATTTTTAAAATGAAAATCAGAAAAGATGAGTAAAGAATATCAGTATGCCCTTGAAATTCTTATTTGTTTCTGTACTTGGCAATGCCACAATGGTTTTGCAGGAGCAGCTTTTTAAAAAATGAATTTAGGTAATGCCTATAAAACATAAATGCTCCATGAATAGGAATTTTCAAAATATGTCACTTAGATACACGAACAGGTCTATGAAAGCCAATAAGAGCATTTATATATATAACTTAAAAGTTTATAAGTGTTTGCAGGCTTTAATTCTAAAAGTGACATCTGATTTGATATTTAAGGGTCTAATATAAAGCCCTTTGAAGGAAATGGAAAGGCTTTATCTGGTGAGAGTTTTGGATTAGAACCTAAACGATGAACTCCATGCAATTATTCAGCACAGCACTGAGCCAAATCTGCTCAATCCCAGTAAGACTGAAAAACACAAACCTAAAGAAAAATTGGTTCATTTTAGTTAAACATTTGAAAATGGCATCAATACACTTAATCACATTAATGTGCAGTTCAGTAATAGATTCTAGTACCAATAATGCTTAATTTATGTGATTTTTCAGAGTTTATGGTTAAGCAATGAAGAATGGGGCCCTGGAAAATTTCCAGCATGGATGTATGTGTCTACTTCTTGGAAATCTAAGCTCCATAAAAATAAGTCAATTTGCAGGAATAGAATGACATACTAAAATAATTACATTTCACTTGTATTTAACAAACGGTTTAGAAGAAGAAAATTGAGTGTTTTAACAAGTTTTTCAAAGAGATCACTTTGTACTTACTTTTCAACTAAATTGCTTCTCAGAACATAGCCATCTGTAAAATTGAAGTATATTTGTATTTAAGTTAAATTTAAACATTCATGTCATTTCTTCTCTTGCTAGCATTAGTGAGATGCAGTTTTTCCCTTTTAGATATTTCAGACAGAAAGACATAATAGATGGATAACAATGTACAATGGATATGTACTCAAGGAATATTTTGCTATGCTCAATTTTAGTTTTAATTATTCTTATCTGCTTGTTAGGTATAATGTGGTCCCTTAGGGAATCGGAATACTACAGTAGCTCCAAGACCAGTTATATTTCTGCTATGCCAGGTACTTCACATATTCAAACTACACCATTTCTCTAGTTTCACTGGAATAGTTTCCACTGTGTACAAAACTAGTGCTGAAAGGAGAAAATAGTAATACAGGTTATGCAAGATTAGGTTTTCATCTTATATTTTAGTTTCCTGGTTGCACAAGAAGGGTGTGAAACAATTGCTGTTAGCACAAAACAGTACAGTTCACAAACTATAGCACAAAAATGTGTTATAAAAATAACCACATAATATTATTTACAATAATAATTAACAGAAATATATCTAGTTTCCTACAGGGACAAAATATCATTCAATATCTATCTATACACCAATGAATTATCATTAACTGTAATAGTTCTAATGTTTTAACTGTATCATATTGATAAGAACTGTTTCTATAGATAATGGAAATACCTTAGAAAAGGTAGTCACTAGTGAATTATTTCAGTACTCTCTTGCATTACCAATGAAAACTACACATATCCTTCTTCAATATATTTAATCTCTTGAAAAATACTTGTGTTTGGTAAAAGATATCTACTGATATCTTGCCAACTGGTATAACTTATACAAACAAAGAGAACGCCATAACAATAATTACATATTTGTTGGTAAACATTAGTATGTTGGTACAAAATTAGGACAGTTCTAAAGGAGAAATGTGATCTTGTGTTATATTCTAAATTACTCTGTAAGTTTCCTTTTATTCATTAGGAGGCTTAAATGTTCACACTAAAATAACAGTTTTATAGTAATTCATACATAATTCATAGGTTTTAGAATAAATTTATTAGCTTGACTTGCAAGGTTCCTTGAATACCATTATATAGTACAGGAAGTATCAGTTTTCTGCAAGTATTTCTGGTGGTGATTCTTCGGATTAATCTAGCTAAAGCCCCAGATTTTACTGTTTTACCTTAAGGAATTATTTCTTCTTTCACATGGATTTTAATTGTATGATATTCAAGACATGAAAGTATTTTTTTTCAAATGCACAGTAATGTCCAGTCAAATAATCTCATATTTTGTGTTAAGCCTTTTTTACATCCAAGCCTTAATTTTATTCTAACTGAAATTGTTCTTTTCAAGAGCTGTAATTTTATTTATAGGGAAAGCTTTCCCTTGTAAATTGGCATCAGGCACAATGAATTAATACTGTTCCCAAAGCTGCTGAATTATCACAGTCTTCAGCTGGCCAATGTCTTGATATATAAAAATGTCCTATGTTTTCTATACGGAATGTTGGAAAAGTTATCTAAAAAGACTAATATCCCAAAGAGTCCTGCAAATAGTACTAGTAAGTAATTCTGAATTACTTACTAATGTTAGGAGTTGGAAAGGATGTCTGAAGATCAGCCAGTCCAACCCCCCTGCCAGAGCAGGATCACCTAGACCAGGTCACACAGGAACACATCCAGGCGAGTTTTGAATGTCTTCAGAGAAGAAGACTCCACAACCTCTCTGAGCAGCCTGTTCAGTGCTCTGTAACCCTCACAGAAAAGTTTTTCTTCATGTTGAGCTTGAACCTCCAGTGTTCCAGTTCGTGTCCACTGCCCCTTGTCCTGTCGCTGGGCACCACTGAAAAGAGTCTGGTCCCCTTCTCCTGACACCCATCCTTTAGATATTTATAAGCATTAATGAGATCCCCACTCAGTCTCCTCTTCTTCAGGCTAAACAGACCCAGCTCTCTCAGCCTTTCCTCATAAGGGAGATGCTCCAGTCCCCTCATCATCTTTGTAGCTCTCCCCTGGACTCTCTTCAGTCATTCTTTGTCTTTCTCGAACTGGGAGCCCAGAACTGGACACAATATTCCAGATGTGGCCTCACCAGGGCAGAGTGGAGGGGGAGGAGAACCTCCCTTGACCCGCTGACCACACTCTTCTTAGTGCACCCCAGGATACCATTGGCTTTCTTGGCTGCAAGGGGACATTGCTGGCTCATGGTTAACTTGTGATCCACCAGGACTCCCAGGTCCTTCTCTGCAGAGCTGCTTTCCAGCAGGTGACCCCCTAACCTGTACTGCTACACAGGGTTATTCCTCCCTAGGTACAGGATCCTACACTTGCCTTTGTTGAACTTAAGTCACCTGTGTGAGTCACCTGTGTAGTCTTTCAGACTGATTGCAAGTCAGTACACATAAGGAAAGCTCTATCTATTCAGGATATCAGCCTGGTTATCTTTCCTCAGATTTTATTATCTGGGATAAAGGCATGGAAATTGATATTTTTTTTTCTTAAGATATCATCTCTTTAAAATTCTCTTTAAGCAGATTCAAATTATTTCCAGGACTCCTGAAGTCTCCTGGGAATCATTTATAATCATTTGGCTAAGCTTATCTTCTCTATTTCTTTCTTTAGTTTTCTCACACAACAGACGTGAAAGCAAAATTTCTTCGCTTACAGTCATAGTGTAAAAACACAGTGTGCTTGCAAGCCAGACATGCACATGACAATCCTTCTACTGCTGCAAAGCATAATCTAGGTTCTTCTGACAGTCCCTAGCCACTAAATACATGGGAGACGCAGCCCATGCTGATCTCACAGTCTTTCAAACTTACTAAGCCAAAATTACATGTCCAATGTTTCAGTTTTTAACTGATTTATTCATATTTATGTAGCTTCCATAATAGGGAACAAGGCAGCAGGTCAGCACACTCCATCTTGATTACTTACCACCACTGAAAGCTATGATACATTGGGCCAGCTGCTCTCTGACAGCGTAAAGGAAATTTGGAGAGGACACAACTTACATTTTTAGGCACTGAAGTACATTTATATCGTAATGTTTAAGCAAAATCTGTGAAAGTTCATCTTAGTTAGTCTTTGTGTATTTCTAAAGATATTTGGGTCAGACCAAGGCAATAGTAAGAAGGAATTTGAGAAGGTAAATAAGAATCAGTTCCTGTTTCACTTTTGAAATTTCAAATAATTTAATAACAAAATAAGTAACAGCAGAATATGTTCCTAAAACCATCAGCCCTTGCTTAATAAGGTGGGAAGATATTATAATCTGTAATTTTGTTTAACTGTCAGTAGAGGTATAAAGCTATGGACATTCTTGATAAGTTAATGATCAAATGGAAGAATTCATGTGCAAGAAAGTAACAAAAACATATTTAATTGTTGATTTTCATTCTATCTGGCCTTCAAAAGGTAAAGTCGCAGCTTTAAGATGTGAAGAACTAGAACAACTAGAGCAAATAACCAAAACTGTCATTCACTTAAATAAAGTAGGATTCAAACTTCACTAATTAATATGAAAATAGAGAGATATCTATTCAGAGGTTTTCAGTGAGGCTATTTTTATTTATCTTGCTCTTTTATGCATAGCAAAGCAGTAGCTCCTGTCACTATTTGAAGACTGTGTGAGGAAAACAGCCAACATTAACTACTTCCTACTTTGTTATTAGCTTGATTCAAAAAATACGGCATTGAAAGCTGCTCTTTGTGAAGCAGCTACACTAGTGCAATACATATTTTGGAAACCATATGTGTTGTTATGCAAGAAAATATTCCTCATCCTGCAGGCCTGCCAGGAAAAGGGCTATACTCCGGACTGTAACAGCTGAGTATAGAGGGGAAAAAACACAGAAATTACTGAACCCCCTTCAGAGGTTTATGGCATTGGACTGTCTTCTACATAGGTCAGAGGTAAAAAGTAAAGGTGAGCAGAAAGATGCTGCTACTTTGAACGTCGTCTGTTCCTACATAAAGTGAATTTTCATTAGGAGATTTGAAAAGTATTATAACAGAAGCACATTAAGAAATTAAAACCAAGAGTAGTTGGTCCAGACTTCTCAAAAAATGCAGAAACTTCTGCCAATGAACACTCTGGCCAAGAGTTTCAAAGAAACACTGAAAGGCCTCCTGCAGCTCCCAGAACAAGTAGGCTTGCCGGTGAGGACATACACCTTGCATCAGCTGGGGACTGGGGGGAAGACTCCTAAGCAGTTTCCCCTGCCAGCATGTTAAAAAGATTAAACTCCATCTCTGGCAATACAGAGAATAATGTTACTGATTTTCCTTGGGCTGCAGTCAATGGGCAAGTGCTTCCCAGAGGTGCACCAAGGGTTTTTCTTTGACTAGATTCTGTGGAGTTATCAGAGCTATACTCTTTTTGGCAAATAGAGGGAGACTGAAGCAACAGAAACATCTGCTAATCTTAGTTGATGCAAAGCAAGATTTACATAACTAAGTTATCCCTTTTCTCACATTTGGTATCTCCTTTCCATGGGAGTTTTTAACTTTTTTTAAGGCAAGGTGCTCTTAAAACACAATGATGAAATAACAGCAATCTTTCTCTTGCAAACCACCAGGCAAGGAAATAGACAAGTATTAGGCACTGGTTTAACATGACATGGAAGAAGCACTGTTATACATCCTGACTCAATCATTCCCTGACAATTTCATTTGTACTACAGCTTTTTAATAAAACTTACATTTTCCTTCTTCATTCCTGCACAAGACCTTGGTATCATCTGTACTTTCTATAATTTCAAGAGACTCCCCTGGTTTAACTTGTAAGTCTTTAGATCCCCATCTTCTTTGGGGTAAATCCTGGACTGCAGTGGTAGAGTAAAGAACTTTAATTTCACCTTCAAACTGCAAAAATAAAATAAAGGGTTGTTGGTTAAAAACCATCAATGTAAAGTATCATGCACTTTTTAGACCAAAATGTTGCCCTTTATTAGTAAATTTTTGAAAATTAATGAAATAATTTCTTATGCTATGTTGTATGTACCCATGCTTGCCATTTGGACTTACAAATGCTCAGATCACTATTTTTACAAGGACTAATATTTTACCTTTCAAAGGCAAAATAATGGATTATTTACAAATTAGAGGATACAAATTACGGGACTCCATACAGATATTTCACTCTTCATATTTTATATGAATGAAACTTCCTTTAAACAAAACTTACTTTGAACTTTTTTCTGAACTCTTTCTCTTCTCTTTCCATCTTTTTAAGCTTTTGTGCATCTTTTTCATCTGATTTACATTTTCCAAGGCTTGCTGATTTTGGCGAACTAAAACAAGAGATTTTAGATAAAAACAAAAATAGCAGTACATCTGAGGTACTGACAATCTTTCTGATAATTTTAGTGAAAATGCATTTGCCTTCATGTGTCTTTAGTACATTTTTGTTGCTCTACAAAACTAATTTGATTTGATTTCAAAAGAAATAGAAAGTTGGGGTTGTCTTTCCTTCTTTTCTCTTTTAATGAGTTCTCTTTTAATAATGTTAATATAACTATCACATAAGTCAGTATGTAAAATTATTCAAAGTATCTAGCTGCTACAGAAATGAGAACTTAACATCTACCAAAAATAGTTTTAAGTAAATGATACCCATCACTTCAGAATCTCTAGACAAGGAGCAATTTTTGTGAAGTCTGTGTATTTTTGGGCAATAACATGTCCCAATGTGGAGACAGCTTGAACATCTTAGCCTTTCATGCAGCAGCTGTGTTAGTCCTACATGCCCATAGAAGACTTTGTTACACCAGGGAATCTGCATTACATGACTCATTAAAAATTCTGTTGTTTTTTGGCTTTTTTTTTCCAAATCCCTGATACTGTTGACTTGTGCCAGTGAGCACAGAAGGGTTTCATGCCCTAAATGTCCTTCCTGATGCAGTACCTAGAAATTTGGAGTCTGACTACTTTTTGATCCTCTTCTCTAGGAGTTGTGGATGATAGTTTCCCTGATGATGAATGTATGCACGTGTGTGTCGACTAACCTAGAGGAGGACCCTAATCTAGGAGGGCCACATCTTTTCCTTTGGATATACAGTTAAAGAGGTCTCTCTGTTTTAATGCCTCCAGACTAGATTACTGTAGTGTACTCTGTAGCTCCACCTGAGTGGAGTTAGCAACAACAGACTGTGGCATGTTGCAGTCTTCTTTCCAGATGCACATATTACAGATGCATCTGTGCTCATAATGCATCTGTGCTCTATCCAGAGATGGCCATAATGCCCTGGTTTAGGAATAAAAGTTTTCCATATTGAACTTTACACTTCCAGATGTGTGTCATACTTAAAACACAGGGCACTATCTCCTTTACTCTTAAAATACTGCGGTAGCTGGGATTAAGGACTTATCCTAACAGTCCCCGAATCTGATAGGAAGAGAACTGCATGCAGAGAATCTACAATGAAGTACATTTAGGCCATGCATTGATTTCTGCCTCTGAAGAAAGGGACTGAATTTGTTGAAATTAAAAAAAAAATTTCAATCTGAAATGGAGTCAGGGAGCATTAAACTGACATTATCAACAGTAGGATTAGGAGAACTATGAAACCAGACAACACCAAATAAAGCATATGTTAGCAGCAATTTGCCTCCAGTGAATACTTTGAAAATGTTTCAGAATATATTACAGTTCTCTAATCAGGGAAGTAGTTGTCATTTTAACTTGCTTGATTTCAGGCGGTGGCAGAGGGAAATCTGAAGAATCTACGTCATCATAAACATCATTGTCTCCACAACCTGAAACGATAGTGTTTAAAAGAATGGAAAATTATTATGCAATTCTTGAGTAGTGAATACATTGTGTTACAATCTAAAGCACATCTAAATTGACAAGAAATTATGGCAAGTACTGTAGCCATTTGTTGTCTATAGTGACTGTGAGTTCTCTGTTTTCCACAATGTACTGTGGAAAACAAATACCGGCCAACCTTTTCAGAATAAGACTCTTTATTAATAATAATAAGTATTCACTGATATTTTAATCTTCTTAAGATGAAGCAAGTTTTAGCACATGCTGACTAATGCAATAGGCTTTAATCTTCATTTTAATTAGTCCATTTCCCACTGTGTTACATCAAAGTATATTTTTAGGGTTTGATTTTAATATACACTCAGGCACTTCTATAGCACTTTGGTCAATGCAATGGTTCTTAGAACTGGATATAAAATCACATATATGATAATTTTTAGGCCATCCTGCAATGCCAAAGCAGTGAAAAGTATTCATACCCCAAGAATGTACCTTGAATCACATACAGTGTATTTGTAGAGAGGAAGCAATTGTTCAGCTCACCAAATCAATAGCTAGAAAAATCACAGTAGCAGATTTAGAACTCAGTTCAGGTAACAGCCTCGGATATTATAAGACCTTGCTTTTTATTCTATGACTGAGCTGATAGTTATTAGTATATGTTATCTTACAGAGACACTGCAAGGGGTAAAAATAACAAGCATGTCTTTTTGCTTCTGAGTTCTTGCAATAAGTGTTTCTTTCCAGGTGTATCTGTTCATACTTAAATAAAATGAACTAGTGGAAATGTCACATAGAAAAATCCTGAATTCTTAAAAAAATACATTAAATTGTTTTTTAGAGAGCTTACAATGTATTTGCATCTCCTTCTCTGTAGCCAAATCAGTGACAATATTTGAAATTTGTTTGCTGGAACTGGGTAAGCAGTGGGAAATCCTGTTTCCTTCCTTGAATGTATTTTTGTGACTAGCGTGATGCAGAGTAATGTATACAGAAAAAAGGATCAGGAATCAATATGGAGACTGAACAATAGGCTATTAATTACCTTTTTCAAACTGCTTTGTTGAAGGAGTCATGCTGGAAAAAAAAGATGCTTATTAAGTATTTATATCACAATAATAGGCATTTTTATCACTTAAGACACTTAAAAAATCTGCAACACAAGGGCTTCAAGTAATTTCCAGATATTTTGAAGCTCTGCTGACACCAGCAGTACTCATGGCATAATTGTATTTTTACCACTGAATTGAAGTAAACTGGCTTAGAAGTGAAAGAGAGAAGACGATGGTAAAAACACCAGTTGCTGATCTAACCTCTAGGCAAGATGGGTAGAAGACAATTTTTGCACTTCTCTGTTTGGCATATTGTTTCTAAAATTTGTATTAATGGAACTAGATTTACGAGTTTATCTCAGCGACACTGTACTGGTGAACAATGTACGTTTTACCTGAGGGTACAGCAAACTTACATCACCAGAGTGACACAAAGATGACAGATTGTTTTGGTTCTCTTCAAGTAAAAAAAATTTGGTGTGTTTAATTACCAGGCTTATGCAACAAATACAGTTTGTTAAGAGAGTAATTATATATATATTTATGTATATACAGCTGAAAAGAAAGGAGGAGTTTTTGCAGAAAATTATCATCCTGATCCGCAATTTGATTCATGATTCATAAGGCTGCTGTGAGAACATGTTAGTAGCATGTGATCAATGCTTTATTAGAATTAGTTAATGTGCACTGTGATTTCCTAGCAGAGTCTTACAACAAATCTCCATTATCTTCTGCCCCATTGACTTTGGCTGTTTTTTCTCGTACACTTTTCGTTTTGTCACTTTTGGCTTTTAGCCTCTTCAAGATTCCCCAGGACCAGATACCGTTCTTATCTTCATCCTGTGATACAGACCTTTGGAGTATGCATGCAATTATCACAATGTAAAATGTAACATTCTTTTTAAAAGGTCCAGTCTAAATTCTCCACTGATGCACATAATACTCATTAATGCCAAGGTGAGGACACTTACCTAAATGCTAAATACTAAAAGGCTACACCAGAAATACATATGTTAGGCCTTTTGTATATATTGAGATATGTTTGTAGGTATATATATTAATCTAGTGGCTTACTGTTTTCATGTTGTTACTCAGCAAGCTAACATTTGAGTTTGTTATTTTCATTTCAGAGCTATTCTATCTAGTTGGGGATTTGGGGTTTTTTATGATTGTAGCTACTTTTGCTGACATACCAAAATTAATTACAGAACAAGACTTCTCCAAAAGACCAAAGAACCATTTTTTTAGTTTCATAAATCTATCCCGATGCATACCCACTTACTGATCATCCTAATACTTCCTAATTATTATTCCTAATTAAAAAATACTGAAAACTGAAATGAAAACATTGTGATAAGAAGTAAATTATTGAAATTATATAAAAACATACCTTGTTATAACATCTTCATCATCAATCCCATCATAAATTTCTTGATCAGAAGGAGGAGGTGGGAACATCTCTTTAATAGATCAAATGGTAAATTAATGCATTTATATTTAATGCTGCTGAATAGGGTATTCATTGCTGGCCTCTAAGTATGTCAGATGTATGTGCAATTTGGACAATATCCTTGCAAATGGAATCTTTCTGTAAACCAGCACAGCCTATTTATTAAAACAGTGATTCAGACTTGTCCCAGTTAGGAATGCCATCCACAGCATTTAAATGTTGGACTAGAAGTTGGAATAGAGGTTGGACTGGATGATCCTTGTGGTCTCTTCCAACCTGGTATTCTATGATTCTATGAATCTATGAAATGTAGCATTGCCAATCACAAGAGCATGAATACAGAAAAAAAAATGCATTTGCACTATATTCCATGAAATTCTAAATGAGTGATTTTGGCCGAGCTGTGATGATGACTGCTGACCTTTAAATTTTTGTGTATGACTCAAGTGATGACTGAAGATGTCAGACCAACACTCAGCAAGCGACATCTTGTGTTCATCCACAGAAGCAAGTGCAATGTAAGCTCCTCATTTTGGTCTCTGTTCTGACCTTTGAGCCCCACCTCCTTCAATGCAGGGGTAGCTCAGTTTCCATGTCCAATTCTAGCCACTGGTCAGAGTAATCACTGAAATCTGTATCTAGCTGGCAGCAGCTTCATTCAGCACTGCCAGGGGATGCTTCTGCCATGACTAGTTTCTAAACTCTTAAGCTGAGAAGATGACTTGTGCTCTTGTGATCAGCAGTGAATGCTACATAAACACATGTGCTACTGAAGGGGAAACTAGGTTTGAATGTATGCTCTTGACAGTGTGAAACCACTGCACCCATACTGACTAGGACTTAAGAGTATTGCTGAAACCGAAGTTCTCCTTAGCAGTGTCAGCAAAATATATCTTTAATTGGTAGTATTACTGACTATTTCAGAACTGAATTTCTCCTTCACAAAATCTCTTGGTCATGTTAGTATTTTGTCAATTATATCTGTGCTGTTTTGTGGGATTATTTACTTCCTACAAAGAAACCTCAAAGTTTCGTTGTCATCTGGCATGCTTCTGATTCACAGTATCTGGAGATAAAACTTCTGTCTTGCCCAAGTTCCCATAGGTGGTAAGAAAGTTAATTTGGCCACTCTGTTTCCTTGTTTGTTGCCCGTTAACTGATATTTAGCATGCTTATGGGTAATTATTGCATTACTGGGAAGCTGCAGAGGTCTGGATTTGAAGGCAAGCAGTACACAGAAACAATGCCCCCCAAAGGTATGTGTAGAACTTACTTCCAGCTCCACTTTGACCACCACCTTGACTGGAAAAGCAAATGAGAGATTTTTTAGACAAATACAGTCATCATTTGGAAAAAGAAAACTCTACGATCACCCATCAATTCTGTAGTTTAGTTCTAAACCTTTGGGATTTTGCACTTCTGCATTGCCAACTGAGCACCACAAATTCTGCACTGGAAGCTCAGGCACCTTCTCATGTGTTTTATAGGGGCGACAACTAAACATGCCATTTCTTTTTTTCTCTTTGTTTTCACCACACTCACACCAGTTTATTACAGGAAAACAGAAGTTGCATTCTCACTAATGCTAAAGAAAATGTGTCGTCCAAGTCATAAGCGAACTAGTTCTTAGTTGAGGAGAGATTAACTTTCAGAAGATTCAGGTAAAGCAGGAAAAGTACTCTTTTTTCCCCCTGGAAATAGTTTGTTACAGATCAGAAAAAAGTATTTTAAAATATCATTCACAGTAATTCAAAGGGGAAGAAGAGAGAGAATTATCAATACCTTCTTTAGGTAATGTGAAAGAAAGGACAGTACAAGTAAAGCTGGGAAGCAAATTCTCTATTTGCGTCAATCAGTGCAGGTATTTCAAGCCAATGAAGGTGCACATTTTCATATGAGCAGAACATTCAGTCCTAATTGCTAGTAGTTGTTAGAAACCGTTAGCAATTTCCCACAAAATGTCACTTTCAGGAAAATGGAGACTGATATCTACAGCTATAACAATTTACTGTATTCAGAATATATTTGATATTTTTGTTGATATGTTTAAACTAAAGCACAAAATATGACTTAGGATCGTAGAATAATTCATGTTGTAAAGGATCTTAGGAGATCACGTCATCAAACTTGATGGGAATAAAAATATAATCTGACTGAACACTAGTGAGTGTACCCACACTCTTGAGATTCATCCCTTATGAGGGGATTTTCTTGAGAGGAAACGGCAAACAAATTAATTTATTGCTCAACTAGCTTTCATTGGGTGATGCTTTAAACCTCTAACTGCAGGTTTCTAACATTTCAAGGAATCCATACTAGGCCAGTGTTCTAAAAGTAATTGAAAAAGTCCTGATGGCTTCACAGTAGCTGAGATTATTTCCAGGTCAGAGCCTTACTTAAACTTACACATCAAAACAAGATAGTTGTTAAACTCTTGTGCCAAGAAACCCTGAAATACAACAGCCCTAGCTACTTATAAATTTTGTAATATTAACAGTATTACTGATAATGAGAATAGTATTTGATCAATAAGCTTTTTTTTAGTATGGCATTCTTACAGTGGTTTCAAACCATATTGATGCATGTCAGACCTTCCAGCAATTCCAGCTCATGGACTGAACAGAATGCTATTAATCACTAGAGAAGATAAAAATGTCAAGATACAGCTTAAAGGATTTAACAAATCTGAGCCATTCATTCATCCTTCCAAGTTCCTTACACTGTTATTCTAGTATGCAACAGTGTAAGTATTCTTGTTTGCTTTTGAATTAAAAAAAATTTCTAAATTCCTTGCGTTGAGGTGGTTAACTGTAATGCTTGCCATAGTGAAAATGATTGACCAAAGATACATCTGCAATGAAGTACATAATGGTTAAACAGAAGAACTAAAGCAACTCTTCTGCCTAGGTTACAATGTTATGAGACCAATGTGCAGGGAGGAAGATTGATGTTGAGCAGTCTGGAAGAACATCATATGCAAAACTATACTGGTTGCTTAAAGGATGCCAGCCTGAATGCAGGTCTTTCCAAGTACTGTTTGTGGAGCTCATAGGGATGTTCTAGCAGTTGAGGATCAGCGGCACCTGGCAGCCAGCCAGCTATGGTCTCTTTATTCCAGCCAGGCCTCTAAGTTAAGGTGCTAGGAAGCAGCAAAAGCAGGTACAATAGCTGAGTGTTTCAAGATGGTTGTCCTACACATCGAAATGCTCTACACCTATACGCAGATCTCTTATCTGAAACCTGGAGTATGTGTTTTTGCACATCAAGACATGTAATGGAGGATGAGTACTGGCTTGTTGCACCACATGACAGAAGTAGATTTAAGTGAGGTCAGGTTAACAGGTACCACTGTCATGTTGGGTCATGTGAGAGCCTTGGCTCTTGTCATAAGATCACATGGATATTTTCATGCCAGCATATCTGATACACTGCTGGAGATGACACTTCTCCACCTGCAGATCTATTTGATGTTAAAAATATGGCACATTGAAGTAGAGAGTCTGCAATATAGCACTGCATTGCAAATGCATGTGAAACTGTGCCATATAGGAGAAGCTTCTGATGAACCAAAAAAATATAAATAATAATGGGATTTTATAGGCCTTATTTTCAGGAATAAACATGTTAGCCACACTGTACTCTGAAGGGCCATCCCAGTCATGCTTCCAGAAGTCCCTTCTCTTCAAAGGGAAAAAAGTAAGACTCATAGTTTGAGAGCAGTGAGGGTGATCAGGAGTTCCCCAGTGCACTGACTGTTTCCATTGCTTTTGGAGTCTCTTATTCTTGCATGTTAGAAAAGGCAGTATGTGACTTTAAAAGACAGAACAAGAAAAGAGAGGGAAGGAAGAGAATTGCACTTCCTGCAGGTGATTTGTAATCCTGCATGTTTGCATTTTGTTCTCTTTTGGACTGCAAAGCTGTAGGTCCCATAGCATGGATTCCTCCTAAATGTCTATAATTGCTGGATTCTAGCATCTGTTCTTGTTCCTCTGACTACTTCAGTTTGAATAGCTCAGCTACATGTTTCTGATGTAAATGCCTGTGCTCCTGTGACAAGTCTGCTTTGTTATTGTAAAACTTACCCTGTCTAGGCTGATTGGGGTGAATCATTGGTTCCTTTTTATGTGTTCCTTATACATACCTGATAATACTGTCCTGCTCTCCAACATCATCATACACTTCTTGGTCGCTCTCTGAATGTTTCACAGAAGCTCTAGTAGGCGGTTGTTGCTTTCTTTTTAAAGAATCATAATCAATTTCCACCATGGTTGTTTTAATGTATCCATCTAAATGGATGAAAACATGTAACAAGGCAGTTAGAGTTTTAAAGGTCATGGTAAAAATATGAGTTTAACATAAGGTTCCAAATCAGTGATTGAATTGTTTTGTATGATCTCTGAAAACTTTCAGAGAAATGTCTCATTTGAGCAGCCTCAGCTGCTCCACCTCAAATGGAGATTCCACACAAATACAAATCTCAGACCGAACTCAGATTTCCCTCAAAACCCTTTTCAGCTGCTGTCAAGTTAACTTCACCATTATTTGCATCTCAGCTACAGCAGAAGAATTTTCTGTGCAGACTTCAGGAATCATGGGGCAAGCTCCCTTTACCAGCTAACCTTGGGACCACTGCAGTCTCATGGCATGGTTTAGGGCAGTCCATGACGTAAAGATTCTGAGAGGTCAATATGAGGGAGAGACATTTTCTTTGTATTGATTTTGATTCAGGTTGGTACACACACTGCAGCTGCACTGCTATCCTCTTGCCCCTGGATCTTTACTAGAAAGATCTGGTTATACCTCTGGGTGCAATGGCTCAGGAGAAACTTCCAGCAGAACAGTTGGCCCGAGATTCAGAACTCTGTCTCTGCTGAGGAGAATTTTAGGCAGGCATACTGCCTGAAGGCATGAATGGATTTTCTTAAAGGTGAAAAATGCTCTTGCATTTCTTGAAAATGGAAAATCGCCCACTCTGCTGTTTCTGCCTGATCCCTGTTTTAGTGTGCTTCCCCTAAAATCTGTAACGCAATGATTTTTTTTTAGATTTTATTTTAAATGATTGGAAATTATTTTCCTTTGTTGCTTGGTTTTCTTCACAGACCATTACTGGCCTGTAAACATTGAAGGCTGATGCATTGGTGAAACAAACTGGGCTGTACCATTGACACTTGTTAGAAGCCTTGTAGAGCTTAGAGTTCTGCTAAGGCAAGAAAAACTTTATGAAAAGTAAATTAATTAAAGGTAAATCAAATAACTGAGTGCACATGATAAAGAAAATACCCTTATGCCAGCCCTCACCAAGATTTGGTTTCCTATGTACAAAATGCTCAATGCAAAAGACTTATTCACAAAACTTCAAAGTATCACACAATAGCTGAAACTGGAACTTGCCCAAGCATGATTCACTAGAACAGGTTGCCCAGGACCGTGTCTTGTCAGGTTTTGAAGACCTCCATGGATGGAAACTCCACTAACTCTTCAGGCAACCTTTTCCCTTGCTTAGCCACCCTTGCAGTAAAAAAGTGTTTCCTGATGTCCAGACAGAATTTCATGTGTTTCAGTCTATGCCTGTTGCCTCTTGCACTGTCACTGGGCACCACTGGGAAGAGCCTGGCTCCATCTTCTTTACACCCTCCCATCAGATATTTATAAACAATCATAAGATCTTCCCTGAGCCTTCCTTTCACCAGGCTGGACAGTCACAGCTCTCTCAGCCTCTCTTCATATGAGACACGCTGCTGTTCCTTAGTGTCTTTTTACATCCAGTACTACAAAGTACTCAGCTGGTATTGTCCAATTCTACAGGTGTGAACTGTCTTACTGAACTTACTGTCATTTCGGTCTCCTTAAAAAGCAGGCAAGTGCTTTTAATAATTGTCATAGATTTTATGGATTTCTTTTTTAATGTCTTTACTATAACTCAGGAGCCAGACTGTCAACCTCTTATCATACTCACAGATCCACTGATTATATTTATACAATTAGAGAAACACCTTGGATTTCAGACAAAATAAAATCTAGAAATCAGTTAGAAACTTTCCATAGGAATAGGAACATGACAAACACTTAAAACAGGACCTTACATTTTTTGTTTCTATTTTAGGAACAATCATGTCATTTTTAATACAAGGACACAAAAATATGTGATCCCTGTTACTTGCACGGAGCCAAGTTCTGATGCTATTTGAAGGCTGACATGGAATTACTTCTCACCAGGTCCATGAAAATCCCAACATACTGTTCCTAACTTATTCTAGTGTCTATAGATGTTACATTCTGTTGTACAATAACTTCCTACTATGAACTAAGCCTCGCATGCCAGCTAAGGACAAGAGGGTGAATTGTGGTAATTATTTACTTTGGTGGCCAGTGACTCAGCCTTGGTAAGGTTACTCTTTGGTGTGATGCTTAAATGTTTGCTGTCACACAGTGAAACCATTTGGGAGCACAGGGAAGAAACATAACTCACAACATCCTTTTATCCTGCCCAGCCACTTTCCTTCTGGGTTGTCTGTGAGGCGAATGATTTCAATCTCATCCCCCTGTTTGACAGTCAACTCATTCTTCCCTCCCTTGTGGTCAACACGAGCTCGTGCCTGATGAAGGACTTGAATGGGTCCTGTTAACTGCAGAGAAGACGCAACAAAAGAAATCACAGACATGGAAAAGTGGAGTTATTTCTCAAACATTCAGACAAAAGAGAAACTTACTGTGATGACGATTATTTGTTTCACTGATATTCAAAATAGTCCAGGCAAATAAACAGAAAGGCTTGACTCCTGTGTCCAACTACCCAGTTTGAATTAATAATCAGGAATAAAAAGAGAGAGCAATGGAGCAGCAGAGCAGCTGAAGGAGTGACTGGCAAAATCACAGAAATACAAAGACTAAAACCATCAGGCTAACATATGGAGCCTTTCACAGGTTCACAAAACAGACACATCTTTAATTCCAGTGGGCAGCTCCATGTAGTTGCGGCAGAACTACTCATATGAGTAAATATTCATTAACACAAATAAGTCTACCACATAATGTTCTATGTTTACAATTCTGCTTTATAAATGATCCTGCAAGAACTCACAAGAGATGATCACACTGTTTACTGGAATTCAGGACTCTTCTTGTGAGATCTTTAGCATACGTTATGGAGAAACCATATTGGATTCTAGTATCTCTAGCTTTAATATAGATGTGATCTTGCAGAGGAATGTGGCTGTTGACAGTTACAGACTAGCTCAGGAATATCTATCCTGTATACGTGGTGAAGAAATGGGAAAGAAAATATGCACTAAAATATATTTGTTTGCATTTAAGAGTAATAACATACTTTAATGGCTGGAGGAGAGCAGTTTGCAGTCTAAAAGCATTCAGTGCACTAATGCCTACACTTCACAGGAGTGGTCTGAAAAATAGACTTGGATCCTGACAAATGCCAGATAACTCACTGTTATTAACTATTGGTACTTTCCTTTAATATTTGCTCCTCAACTTGTATCAGTCTTTTCACAGCAAACCAAGGCCATGATGTGAGAGAATCACCATGGTTTTACTGTGTAGAAAGGGTAACAAGAAGAAAAACAAAGCTGCCCACTATGTACAATGACGCTGAAAAAAACACAGTGGAGCATTGTGAACAGGCAGTAGTTAACAGAAAATGACTGGCAGATTTGTAAACTGTGGTAGCATGGAGACCACCAGCTACATGAAAATGATATAAATCAGAAAGAACTATATCATCATTTAGCCTATAGGCTTGGGCAGTGACTGCAGCTCCCCTACACATGCCCTAGTCCTTTCCTCCCCACTTAGGCTGTAAGTCTTTTTAGGTGTCTTTAGACCAAGGCAGGGGCAATGTGTTGCAATCTAATGCTGAAAACTCTTAAGGGTTGGATACTGTTGTATCTGACTCCTGGGAAGCAAAAAATTCTAAGTATATGGGATCCAATTCTCACTTTTATTAAGGACTTTTGATGCTATTCTAGTGTTGCAAATGCTTTTTAAACAGAAAAGTGAAAGGAAACATTTTTAAGACTTTTTTACATAGAAAGAATGTGAGAAGGGAATTTAACAAAAACTGTATTAAACACTGAAAAAGTATCTTTGCCCTCAGTTACAGACCCTCAAATCAAGTATATGCCAAATATAACAGATAGCTTAAACCTTTATTCAGAATTTATCCAGATGCTTGAACTACCTACCATAACAAATAGTTTCGTAGTGAGCTGAAAATTGTATTTTGAACTCGGCAACTCTAAATAATGCTTCTTACATGTCTCTGGCCAGATTACAAACCAAAAAGCTTACTTTGAACTTCTTCCTTATTTCCTGCTCTTTCTTTTCTTTTTCCTTTTGTTCCTTCTTCTCTTGATCCATTCTTCTCTTTTCTTCCTTGTCCCGCTTCTTCTCTTTTTCCCTTGGTGATCTGAAAGTGCATTGCCAAGACTGAAAGTAGCAAGTGAAGCAAATCTCACCAAAGCTTTCTTACCCAAGGTTAACCAAGAACTACATGTGATGAAAAAAGACTTCTCCCAGTGAAATCAAAGCCATGGATTCTAAACCCTATCTGTGGCTGCAGCAGACAGAGTAAGCAGCCCTTTCTCTTATATTACATACATAATTTAAAGTGGCTGTCCTCAAGGACAGTATGGCAGAAAAGGTTATCTGGAGGTAAGAGACTGGCTCTACACATGCATGTCCAAACATCTCTGAACTAATTTGGCAAGCAAGCTTGGAATCTGGTAGCAGTTTAGGTCTGCGTGCAGCTGTTAAATATTTACCTAGGTCATCAGATGCAGCCTGAACTTAAACCTTAGCTACCAGCAGACTGCAGTTTTAAACCTATTTGTAACCTATTCCAGAAGTCTACACAAATGACACTCAGTCTTCTGCACTGCATCATAAATGTGCCTATCACACCAGGGTGCATTGCCTGCTGTGCCTCATGTACTGTCTGGTACTGAGAACTGCACCCTGCAAAACAGCTCTGCTGTTTGTTGCCAATGGTCTGGCTGGAAGAACTGTGCTTTACAAATGCTATGGAACTGACTGAGTGAGCTCCTTCCTCTTCTTCTTTTTGGCACTTTTGCTATACTGAAAAAGGATCACTTGGTTTGGTTATACACTTTTAAAATTATCTATTTTCAAAGGGAATTCAACAATAACTTTTGTCAAAAGTAATTCTACATCTGAAACAAGGTATTTCTGTGTAGGAACTTTAAGCTGTTACTTATTCTAAGGGAGAGCTTTTCTCTGGCTATTGTCATACAGTGAATCCCATATATTTAGACATTAGCAGGGTGGGAGACTCCGTAAAGTAAAGGGCTAAATGGCAAAAGAATGAGAAGAGCTTGTATTCTGTCTCTGTAGCTATGCTAGTAGACTCCGGCCATGAGAACTGTAAATCCATCCTCTCATAGGAGTTCTCAGTATATTTTTGTAGAAAGCAAGAAAAACAACAACAAAAGATCTATCTGGGACCATAATACCTAGAGACTGGGCTTATTTTTCTTCCTAGGCTGTAATTCCAAACAGCGATTCATGTATGTTTCTTTGGTCAGAAATTGGACTTCTGTTATCTTGACCACAGTAACCACATGATTTTATTGCAGGAGTTTTTGCAGCCCAGGGCATAGCATATCTATGAACTTGTGAACAACCTGAATTTCTCTAAGTGAAATGAATGAACACAGTAACACCTGACAGGGACTGCAGTGGAATAACACTTTTGTGCCAAATGAAGCATGTTTGTTAGCAAGCTTTTAGTAATACAGATGCAATATGTTATAGAGCTTAAAATTACTACCTCATGTCATTTATGTCTTCATACGTCTCTCCATCACTTTCTTGGCCCTGTAAGCAAAAAATCTATTTTCAATGGCCTAGATACATTTGGAAAGACATGAAGAAAATGGACTTGCTATGTAAGCTTCATACAAACTATATAAAAATATTTACAGGAAAACGTAAATACAAATTAATTTTTTCTTCCTAAACCAAGTTACTACATTATTCAAACCCATTATTATTTTTTTTCTGACTTTGTTTTTATGATACCACAACTGGATTGTTACAATCACACTAGCATATGGCTTAATCAAAAGCAGACATTTTAATTGCAATGTTAGTCCTGGAAAGCTTTTGTCTGTGCTGGTGATTGCACTGCCATGATGAAGGTGCCAGAGTTAGCAGTAGTTATACTGGAACACTGAGGGTCTAAGTAGGACTCAGATTAGGGTACCAGAGGCTGTTTTAGACCTAGTACAGCCAGGTATTTAACAACACCAACACAAACCTGTGCTTAACTGGAACAAGTGGTTTATTAGTAGAATAGAACAGGGCCCTTGTTTCTGAAAAAATTCAGTGAAGTGAAATGTCAGTGGAAATAAAAGGGGTGGGTTTGCTTTTTTTTAAAGAATTTTTTGGTGTCTAGCCAGCTTTGATAATTAGTTCCAGTTTGCTCTGCTTACCCGACTTCTATTCTGTCCTTCACAATAAGTAAGTGCTCCTACAATTTCCTGTCAATATGCTGGATTCATTCTGCAATTAATTTTCTAATGAGTTGCAGGGATTTTACTAAATTTGTAAGCTTGTGCTAAGAAAGGTTGGTTTATCATCGCGGATAACACTTACCCCCTCTGTATTTCCATGACCTATATGAAAAAAAATAAAAACAGGGTATTTCTTTTTTGCTGCACAGAAAAATATTCATTCCAGCATTAACTATTTACAAACTGCTAATAATACCAGTGATATCAACTAGAAATATGTGCAGGCTCCCTGCTTTTAGTGAGAATATGAATGCAAAAAATCAGAGTTTTTCCAGGTTGCTTTTGTAGTACAGTGTAAACTAGAAATATCTACAAAATGGCGTATTTCACCATGTATTTTAAAAATGGGAAAATCAGTTTTAAAGATTCTTCAGTCACATTTATAAATTTACCTATGCTATTTGTTTTTAAAAATGCCTATTTAGACAAGAAAGTAATTGTTAAAAGCCTAATAAATCCAAACACAGCTCAGAGAATTTGCTTGTACCAGTCCAGCAGCTGAATAAGGAGGCCAAAAGCTCTTTTGCTAAGCCAGCTTCAACCCTGGACTCCAGGAGAAGTTCTGTGAATCTCCTGCTTTCTCCTTACTCTGCAGGTAGATAGGTAACAAAAGAACTTGAATTCAGTTTCAGCTCCACAGTCTGCACTGCTGTATGGCAGGGATGGCTAGCACACTAAATGACATATACTGTGCCTGGACCAGGCCAAGTCCTCCTGAGGAGAGATCAGAAGGCAGATTGAAATTCTTTGTGTCACAATCTGCTTCTCTAGCTGCTCCTGGTACAACATAGCGACTCTCTGCCTCTTATTGAAGGCAGACCACAAAGAGACATTAGAAGCACAGTCAACAAATATTTTTTTTATCAAGTATAAAACAGTGCCTCTTTGTTGTGGTTTATACAGTTGCTTCATCACCCGATGCCTCCTCCCCACCAAGGGCGGGGGATCAGGAAAAGGAAAGCAAATTTATGGGTTGAAATAGAAATATATTTGATACTAACAACAACAACGGCAACAACAACAACGGCAACAACAACAACAGTAATAATCAACTAATATTAATAGCAGTTATACTATAAAATACATAGAGTTATACTCAGCCAATATTGTGGGGGAGTAGGCCTCAGGGTTAGGACAATAAACAAGACCCTCTGAAGATGTCAGCCATGGAAGAGGGAGCACGAGGGAGAGGAAGAGAAGGCAAGAAGGACTGTCTGCAGCAAACTCTCCAATTTATAGCGAATGTGACACTTATGGTATGGATAGTATTAATTGGTCAGCCTGGGGTCACCTTGGGGTCAACTCCCCTAGGTTTCTGCTCCCCCCAGCCTCTGCAATTGTTTATCTCAAGACCTCAAAGACCCTGAGCACTATGGCAACCTGCATACCGGTATTAGTTGAAACCTATAACAAAGTTTTTATCAACTTTGTTCCTATGGAGTGTTGTAGTTCTTACAAAATTGCAGTTTTCCTCAACAGAAAACTGACTCTAAAATTCTGTCACACTAAACCAGGACACTCCTTCACCAGAGCACACAACTTCAACTCTGAAAGAGGACTATTCATTTTGGTTTAGATTTGAAAATCTGGTCATTTATGGTCCAGCATATCTTTAACCAAAAAAAGGGCGGTAGAGGGGAGATATTTGAATCAGTTCCTGAGCATCTGTCATATAGAATAGTTAGTGTTATGAGACAAGCATCTTCACCCATAAAACTGCAGAACCAGCATAATTAGCTGCACAAGTCACGCACTCATGAATACAATATGCTTTTGCTTATCTAACAAACACAATATGCTTACAGCTTCTTATAGCTGCTATTAATTACAATGTACGCATCTTACCTTGTGAAACAAATTCAACATCATCGTAATTTTCTTCATTATCTGGACTTCTGTAAATATAAAAAAGTGGATATGTGAAACCTGTGAAGATGGTTTTATGATTGTATTTTATTTCACCATTGTTCTGGTGCTTTTTCAAGCTATTTTATACAACGGTGGGACAGTCTGTAGAGCCCTATTTACTACTTAAGTACCCACAAGGTTACCTAAACTGTTCTTTCTGACTGCAACTCCTTTTTCACATGGGAACACCTTGATCCTGCACATAAAAGGAGAAAATAAGCCAAAGGTGCTCAGACACCATGGAGATGAGTGTGGCTGAAAAATATGACAGATGGGCTGACTGAATGGAAAGAATCTGTTGGGCTTTTTAATCATCTTTGCAGGTGCAGGCTTCTTACACAGTGCACAAGCAGAACACCTATTTAACATTTTGCACAATGTTAACTATAGCTCTAAGATTTGCTCCTTGACTTATAGGGCTTAAAGTCTAAACAAGGCACAAGAGAAACAGTGGTGTAAGATTAGGCCTGTTAAAAGTCCTCTGATTTTGTTAGACTTACAAGTGTAGTCAAACAGAGAGAATTAAGAAATTGAGAATGTAACTAATAATAATATCAGAGACTTCTAACTTTATAATACCTTCTAATAGTTGAAAGAAAACTAGGGCTGATAGTCATCACCACAGAAGTGTAATCAAAGAAAGGACCTGAAAGCAGAAAGTGATCTTTTAAAATTGGCCTGATGGAGAGAGCACCACGACAGGGTGAAAGAAAGGTGTCAGCACCCAGGCACACATTTCAGCAGAGGGTCCAGAGGGCACGCAGGAACGGGAGAGCAGAAGGACAATCTGGAGATAAATCTGACAGGTCCTTGAAGGCAAAGAGGACAGACTTGGCTTCCAAGCATTTGGCGAGGTGGGTAGCCAGAGAGCTGTTGTGGCCACTAGATGGGGCGGTGGTGGCGGCTCCCCGGGGACACCCCGGCGGAGCTTAGAGCGGGACACGCTCCCCACAGCCTCGAGCGCAGCAACAGCGGTGGACTGATGCTGTCACGCCATCTGTACCAAAATACAGTATGTGTGCTGACACACACCTCCCTAATGCCTAATATGTTCTCTTTGTCCGCCGCTGGCAGCATTTGCAGTAACTGCTGGCCAGAAAGCAGCTCTGTTCAGGCTCAGCGTTTTTCCAGTCAGTTTTGACACTAGACTGAAGCAGGTTTAACTCGTCATCGCTGGGAGGCTCTCCTTTTGTATGCAGCTCTTTGAAAAAGAATAAAAAAGGGAGCTCCATATATGACAGAGACTTCTCAGCGTTATCACATCAGGCCACGATGTGACTCCTGCTGCAGTTTTACAATCAGCCCCGAGCTTAGTACCTCTGGCTTGCAAAGCTGCTTCCTGGGGTGTCAACTGATAGACCTGGCCCTCTTACCCCAGAAAAATGCAGGAGAAAGCTTCAGTTATTGATACAGCTGGCTTCCTACCACTGTATGCTGTCTTTGAACCCCTCTGGAGTAAAAAAACCCACTGCGTGTCTGTTTTCTCCCTACCTCCACTTACCAACAGGGCAGAAAAACGTTTTGTTTGAGATAAGACAATTTAGAGAAGCAACTG
The DNA here is from genome assembly GCF_000695765.1 of Mesitornis unicolor. NCBI lineage: Eukaryota > Metazoa > Chordata > Aves > Mesitornithiformes > Mesitornithidae > Mesitornis > Mesitornis unicolor. The sequence goes on from NW_010186079.1 coordinate 36,180, forward strand.
AATAGATAGAGGATTCAAGCTAATAAAAACCAATTCCAGACAGGCTAGGGAAGGCAGGACAAGGGAAGCTGTGTGGGACCTCACTCCTGCAGAAACCTGGACACCTGCTGCTTTAATTGCTGCTGCTTGAGCAGAGTAATAGGTAGAAAAAGCCAAGAAAATGAAGACCTCGGGATTTATGCGCACTTACATTGTTTCAGAGCTGGGCTTGATGATTCTGGGAGGCAGGCTGGGACCTTCTGTGGGCTGCAGGGATGGGTGAGAGGCTGGTGGAGGAGGTGGCAATGGCATAGCAGAGTGTGGTGGAGGTACAGGTGGGGAGGGTGCTGTTGAGGAAGGTGCTATCTGCTTAAAACCTTCATTTTTGGGGCCTGAAAAAAAGCAGAGCAGACTGAATTTATTGAGCTAACAGCTAAGGAAGGAACTTCACTGTTTACATGAAGTATTAGGATAAAATACCAGTACTGCACACATGCCAGAGCAAATATATTTTGTTGAACCTGCTTCTTTGGTATATTTGGTGCCCTATCTTATCAGAGTAGAGAGGCTTTGCCTGGAAGAACATGTTGTCTACAGAAGGCCCTGAAAACCTCTTTGCCAAGACATAAACAAGACATAAAAACATCTGTTCATCCATTATTTAAGCTCTTTTGCTTTAAAACTACATTATCATTTAATCCTACAACTTGCTTGAGAATACCAGCTGCAGAGTTTCACATAAGCACTGATGAAGCCTTGCTGGGTTTTTCCTTGCTCAGAGACAGAGATTCAAGAGAAGGGATGAGAGATGAAAAGATATTTTGGTGTTGATTAAGAGGCATACAGGTCTCTGTACATCTTCAAATGTTTGCAATGTAAGCTGTAAAAGACTGGACTTAATTTCTAGCAAGCCCATACTAGACAAGTGGCAGTTTGAGAAGCTGCACAGAAGCTACACCCGCAACAAACAGGTGCAGCATTAAAAACACAATGAGGCAGTGCACCACGGAGGCACAGAAGCCATAATTACATGAAAGGACTGGGGTGTGTGTGTGCACTGCACTGAATTCATGCTCCTTGTACAAGCCACAACCAAACCGTAGCAACCATTGCTTTGAGTTTACAGTGAGAGAAGTTATTCAACACAACCAAATGAAAGAGCACTGTTTGAATGCCATGATGTTAAACCTAGAATTTTGTTTCAAGTATCATGAGTGGATTAAAAGCTACTCAGAAAAAATTGTCCCCAGCTGTATGGAGGGAAGTACAACAAGATCTAGTGAAAAGGAGAGCAGAAGGAAAAAGCAAATTCACAGTTCAGTTAAAACCAGTTACAATAAAAAAGAACCTCCTTGTCTTCTGGAGATTTTCTTCAAGTTCACACCTGTATAGTGGAGATTAAAATATCGTCAAGAAAAAAACTTTCACTACATTACAAAAACACAGAACAATGACAAATGTTTAGTAATGCTTAATGTCAGGACTGAAATTACAAAACCTACTGAAAGAACTGTCTTTAGTTGCTTAGGATAGACAGGAGAAGGGGAATCAATAACTATTAGAAGGATCTCTTGTAAATAAATAGAAGAAATAAAAGCAAAATCACCAAGTCTCGACAGTTTTTCTGTACTAACAAAGAACTAAAAAAATTGTGGATAAATTTGGCTTCACGGCTCTTTGGAACAACTTGTAAACATACTTGTCAACAGCAGTACATTTGAAACCTGCTAAATTTCTTCATTACTTAAACAATGAAGTACTAAAAGTCCCAAATGCAGCTGATTACACAGATGAATTCATTAATGTTTTTGTTAAAGAACATTCATCTTGCAAAAGCAGACCTTTATTATTTATGTGAAGACTGAAGGTTTATGCTATTACATATTTTTTATTACCATATCTTTTTGTCATTTTATTCAGAAGTATAGCCCAAAAGTCAAGTGAAATAATCCTTTCACTTGAAAAGGCTACAGTAGGGTTAATGTGGGTGAGCTGGAGAGAGACCAAAAAAGAAAAGTGAGAATGACTAAAGGTCTAGAAAACATGAATTTCTTTTGAACAAATGGTGTTTGCTTAGGGAAATACAAAAAGATTGAGGGAGAACAAAATTAAAACCTAAGTCTCTGGCAAAGAAGAAAGAGATAATTTTTTTTCCACAGTGAAGAAGGCAAGAAGTAGTATGTTTAAAGGCCAGCAACACTTGTTAGGACACATTTTCTAATAGTGAAGGTAGAAATTTCCATGGCTTGAGGTCCATGTTGAAGAAGAAGGATAAACATATGGCACAAATAAGCTGTAGTACAGTCGTTCTTACAATACACACAGGGATGGACCAAACAACTTCTTTACATTCCTTCCAATTCGATGATGATACCCTTTGTTGTCCTATATTTTACAAGATATCATATTTAAAGTACTTGTCCCTATATAGATCCCGACAGCCAGAGATCCACGAAAATATCATTTTGTCTAAAACTTTTCTTCCAGAAAGATGCCTTGCTTGTTTTAAGATGAGAGAAAGAATGTACCCCTGCACAGTTTGTTTGGCTAAATTCACTCACTCTTAAAATCCATATCTTAGAAAACAGTAAGTTCATCAGGCCTCAGATTCTATTACTTTTATTTCTACCTTTGCTTACTAGTTCAAAAGTCTTTCTATAATCACTGTTTTCTACCCATAAGGTATTCTTACCACTGAATTTAACCGATATATCAAATTTCTTTTTGATAATATTAAAGACTCAATCTCTTTTTAATCTCATCTCAAGGCTTTTTTTTTTCCATCTAGCAATTAATTTTTAGCTATTTCTGTAACCTGTCCAACTTTTCCAGCATTGCTAAAAATCTGGCACTTGTCTGCCACATGCCGTGATGAAAATTGCAAGTCATTCTTCATCTGGCCATATCTCTACTGATTGCATCCAAGGGACTTCAGTATTTTCTCCAATTGTCTTCTCTCCTGCTGTTTTGGAAGTGCAGACACCAGACTGTCAAAGGCCCATTAGCAAAAAGCTTTTATTAAAAAGCTTTGTAGCTATATGAAGATTCCTTAAGGGTGAAACTCCAAGGATTTAGGGTTACAGGCTGACAAACATTATGCATTAGACTTTTCTGTCACATCATTGTCCTTAATCAACTGTAAAGTTGTTTATGATGTCTAGATTTTTTCCCCAAGATGTTATACTACCTCATTTTTCAGGTATGGTTTAAATTTCTTCACTCTATATGTATATTTGCATTTGAGTAAAGACAAACTTTATTCAAATGAGACAAGATTACACATGATTCTGCCCTTGTTGTATCTGAGTCTCTGAGGACTATGTGTTCACATTTAACTCTTCACAGTCTTTATTCATCCACAGACTTTATCAGCTATAATCTCTTATTGTTCTAAAATCCTTGATAAAGAAGAATAGCACTGGCAATCTATGCATGTATCTGCAGTTGAATTATTTTAAACAGATTCTAACCAAAGAAAGAAAGAAACCAGAAAGGT